>NC_057798.1:89328084-89395604 GCF_018294505.1 Triticum aestivum
ATTGGACTAGGGGGAGGGGCCGCACCCCCTCCTTCCTTCCCTTCTCTCTTCCCCTTCCTTCTCTCCTACTCCTACTAGGAAAGGAGGAGTCCTACTCCCGGTGGGAGTAGGACTCCCCCCTTGGGCGCGCCTCCTCCTCCTTGGCCGGCCCTCCCCTTGCTCCTTTATATACGGGGGCAGGGGGCACCCTAGGACACACAAGTTGATCTACGGATCGTTCCTTAGCCGGGTGCGGTGCCCCCCTCCATCATATTCCACCTCAGTCATATCGTCGCGGAGTTTAGGCGAAGCCCTGCGCCGGTAGAACATCATCATATTTACCACGCCGTCGTGCTGACGGAACTCTTCCCCGAAGCTTTGCTCGATCGGAGCCCGGGGATCGTCATCGAGCTGAACGTGTGCTGAACTCGGAGGTGCCGTACGTTCGATACTTGGATCAGTCGGATCGTGAAGACGTACGACTACATCAACCGCGTTGTCATAACGCTTCTGCTTACGGTCTACGAGGGTACGTGGACAACACTCTCCCCTCTCGTTGCTATGCCATCACCATGATCTTGCGTGTGCGTAGGAAATTTTTTGAAATTACTACGTTCCCCAACAGATACCGCATATAGGAAGGTATGGTGGACTCATATGGAATAACTTTGGGGTTTATGGGAGTGGATGCACAAGCAGTATTCCCGCTTAGTATAAGTGAAGGATAGAAAAAGACTGGGAAGCGACCAACTAGAGAGCGACAACAGTCATGGACATGCATTAAAATTAATAGACACTAAGTGCAAGCATGAGTAGGATATAATCCACCATGAACATAAATATCATGAAGGCTATGTTGATTTTGTTTCAACTACATGCATGAACATGTGCCAAGTCAAGTCACTTGAATCATTCAAAGGAGGATACCACCCTATCATACCACATCACAACCATTTTAATAGCATGTTGGCACGCAAGATGAACCATTATAGACTCCTGGCTAATTAAGCATGGCATAAGCAACTATAATCTCTAATTGTCATTGCAAACATGTTTATTCGTAATAAGCTGAATCAGGAACAATGAACTAATCATATTTACAAAAACAAGATAGGCCGAGTTCATACTAGCTCCTCTTATCTCAATCATTTCATTATATATCATCATTATTGCCTTTCACTTGCACAACCGAACGGTGTGGGTAATAATAATAGTGCACGTGCATTGGACTATGCTGCAACCTGCAAGCATTCAATTCAAGAGAGAAGACAAGATAATATGGGCTCTTGGTTAAATCAATCAATTATGCATAAAAGAGCCACTCAACAATTCCATTAAGGTCTTCTCCTTTCAACCCCCAAAGGAAAAGAAAAGAAAGAAAAGTATTTACACGGGAAAGCTCCCAACAAGCAAAAGGGAAGAACGGGAAATCTTTTTGAATTTTCTTTTAGTTATTACTACTACAGGCATGGAAAGTAAACTAGCTAAAAGCTATTACTAATTTTTTTTCTTAAGATTATTCAAACACACGAGAAGAAAGCAAGAAAATAAACTAAACTAGCATGGGTAGTACAATAAAAAAGTATGAGCACCGACAACTAGAATGAGTGTGTGAACATGAATGTAATGTCGGTGAGGAATACGTACTCCCCCAAGCTTAGGCTTTTGGCCTAAGTTGGTCTATGCCCATGGATGGCCTGGTGGATATCCGAAGTTGTAACCGGGGTCGTACTGAGATGCAGAACCCATTGCCTCACGAGTGGCAGCCTGGCGGCGAGCTGCCTCCATCCTCCTCTCGTACTCGCTTGCTTCCTCCCTGGTTATAATATATCTTCTTTTTGCCTGATAGTCAAAGAAAGCAGGAGCAGGGAGAGTAATATGGACAGCGCGACGTCCGTCAAAGATTAGTCGATACTGGAGGGATTGTTCATTTCTTTCAAGAAACTGATGGTTAACCATGGCATTATAATCTAGGTAAGCAGGAAGCAACTCTCTATCATTTTCATGTATGGGTACCCCAAGATAAGTAGCTATACGGGTTGCATAAATCCCATCAAACAAATCTCCAATTAAACCATTATTATGCAACCTACGTGCAACGATGGCCCCAGGTTGTATTGTTTATCTCCTAACACCGCACTCCTGAGAACACTAAGATCGGGAACACACATGTGACATGCTTCGTCCTTGCCATTTATGCATCTACTTATAAAGAGAGCAAATAAATGTATAGCGGGAAAATGAATGCTCCCTATGGTAGCTTGTGCTATTTCTCTAGATTCCCCCACGGTGATACTGGCAAGGAAATCTTTAAACTCAGATTTGCGAGGTTCGCTAGCACTACCCCATTGTGGGAGTTTACAAGCAGTAGTAAAATCTTCTAAGTCCATGGTATAAGATTTATCATAAAGATCAAACAGTACACGGTGAGAATTATGCGAAGATGTAAATTTAAACCTTCTCACAAATGAATCAGTTAAATATTGGTATTGAGGGCACTTATCTTGCATGAATTCCTCAAGATCAGCATTACACACATATGCATCGAATTCATCCTTAATGCCTACTCAAACCATGAACTCTTCTGACGGTCATTCACAAGGCTGCACGTAAGCTTCCCTAGGTGGTTCATCGTCTGGCTCACGTATTGCGAGCCTCGGTCCTTGCTTCCTTGAAGAACCACCTTGATACAGCTTTCTATGTATTTTTCTCAGAAAAGTTTCTGAAATTTTTAGTAACTCAAAATAAAAGTAAACCAAACTCAATAAGATTGACAGCAACTACTCCCACAGGTGACTAGAGACCATATCATGCATTAGAACTACTTGAGACCAAATAAATTTGACATACAAGCTTAAGAACAGGGTCACCTTAGCAGCAAGAATTTGCAATAAATAAAGCACTAAAACAAAAACTAATTGGACCATTGGAGGAGTCACATACCAAGGAACAATCCCCCAAAGCAGTTTTGGGAATGGAGCTTTGAGCAAGGAGATCAAAAATGGCAGCAAAATGAGCTAGAACTCGTGCTTGAGCTGGTTGGTGATTTTTTTGGAAGGAAGAAGAAGAGCATGGGTGCAGGAATAAGTGGAGGAGGGCCACCAAGGGCCCATGAGGCAGGGGCGTGCCCCAGGGGAGGGGGGCGCGCCCTGGACCCTCGTGGCCAGGTGATGGCTCCCTCTGGTGTGTTCTCAGTGCCAGATATTCTCAAATATTTCATAAAAAATTATATTAAATTTGCAACGCATTTGTAGAACTTTTATTTTTGGGATATTTTTATTGCATGGATAATTCAGAAAATAGACATAATATACTATTTTTACTTTATTTATTCTAAGTAACAGGAAGTAAGAGAAGGGAACAGAGAGTTGTGTCTTCTAACTTCATCCATCTCATGCTCATCAAAAGGAATCCACTAACAAGGTTGATCAAGTCTTGTTAACAAACTCATTCCGAATTGCATGAAACCGGAGAAATTTCGAAATGACACTAGGTTACCTCAACGGGGATATGAACATCCCCAATAATAAGAATATCATACTTCTTCTTTGCAGTAGGAAGAGGAAATTCAAAACTTCCAATAATAATTGATGGAATTTTTCCAATAAAATTTATATGTGAACTTGAGGTTGTTTCCTCGGAAAGTGTACCGTATGCTCATTACCATTAACATGAAAGGTGACATTGCCTTTGTTGCAATAAATAACAGCACATGCAGTATTTAAAAAGGGTCTACCAAGGATAATCGACATACTGTCGTCCTCAGGAATATCAAGAATTACAAAGTCTGTTAAGATAGTAACATTTGCAACAACAACAGGCACGTCCTCACAAATACCGACATGTATAGCAGTTGATTTATCGGCCATTTGCAAAGATATTTCAGTAGGTGTCAACTTATTTAATTCAAGTCTACGATATAAAGAAAGAGGCATAACACTAACACCGGCTCCCAGGTCACATAAAGCAGTTTTAACATAGTTTCTTTTAATGGAGCATGGTATAGTTGGTACTCCTGGATCTCCAAGTTTCGTAGGTATTCCATCCTTAAAAGTATAGTTAGCAAGCATGGTGGAAATTTCAGCTTCTGGTATCTTTCTTTTATATGTAATGATATCTTTCATGTACTTAGCATAAGGGTTCATCTTAAGCATATCGGTCAGACGCATACGCAAAAAAAATAGGTCTAATCATTTCAGCAAAGCTCTCAAAATCCTCATCATCTTTTTTCTTGGATGGTTTAGGAGGGAACGGGGTGGGTTTCTGAACCCATGGTTTTCTTTCTCTACCATGCTTCCTAGCAACAAAGTCTCTCTTATCATAACGTTGATTCTTTGATTGTGGATTATCAAGATCAACAGCAGATTCAATTTCTATATCGTTGTTGTTGCTAGGTTGAGCATCTACATGAACATCATTGTTAGCATTATCAGTAGGTTCATGTTCATCACCAGATTGTGTTTCAGCATCAGAGATAGAAATATCATTAGGATTTTCATGTGTGTCTACAACAGGTTCATTAGAAGCATGCAAAGTCCTATCATCTTTCTTTTTCTTCTTTTTAAAAGGACTAGGTGCATTAACATTATTTCCCTGAGAATCTTGCTCAATTCTCTTAGGGTGGCCCTTAGGATACAAAGGTTCCTAAGTCATTCTACCACCTCTAGTCATAACTCTAACAACATTATTATTTCTCTTATCATTTAATTCATTGAGCAATTCATTTTGAGCATTAAGCACTTGTTCTACTTGAGTGGTAACCATCGAAGCATGTTTACTGGTGAGTTTAAGTTCACCCTTAACTCTAGACATATAATCACTCAAACGTCCAATCATATAAGAATTAATTTTCAATTGTCTACTAACATAAGCATTGAAATTTTCTTGTTTAACTATATAAATTCATCCAAGCATCAGCTAGCAAACTTAGTATACGGGATTTCAACTTTATCATATCTATAAAGAGAGTTTACCTTCACTACCTGTGTCGGGTTATCAAGACCATGTATTTCTTTAATAGGTGGTATATGAAGGCCATGTATTTCTTCGACAGGAGGTAAATTTTTAACATCTTCAGCTCTAATACCTTTCTCTTTCATAGGTTTCTTTGCCTCTTGCATATCTTCAGGACTAAGAAATAGAACACCTCTTTTCTTCGGAGTTGGCTTAGGAGTTGGTTCAGGAAGTGTCCAATTATTTTCATTTGTCAACATATTATTCAATAACAATTCAGCTTGGTCAACTATCCTTTCCCTAAAAACACAACCAGCACAACTATCCAGGTGGTCCTTGGAAGCATCGGTTAGTCCATTATAAAAGATATCAAGTATTTCATTTTTCTTAAGAGGATGATCAGGCAAAGCATTAAGTAATCGGAGAAGCCTCCCCCAAGCTTGTGGGAGACTCTCTTCTTCGATTTACACAAAATTATATATCTCCCTTAAGGCAGCTTGTTTCTTATGAGCGGGGAAATATTTAGCAGAGAAATAGTAAATCATATCCTGGGGACTACGCACACAACCAGGATCAAGAGAATTAAACCATGTTTTAGCATCACCCTTTAATGAGAAAGGAAATATTTTAAGGATATAGTAGTAGCAAGATTTCTCATCATTAGTAAACAGGATGGCTATATCATTTAACTCAGTAAGATGTGCCACTACAGTTTCAGATTCATTGCGATAAAAAGGATCAGATTCAACCAAAGTAATTATCTCAGGATCAACAGAGAAATCATAATCCTTATCAGTAACAAAGATAGGTGAAGTAGCAAAAGCGGGGTCATATTTCATTCTAGCATTCAGAGACTTTTGTTTCAGCTTAGCTAATAATTTCTTAAGATCTGATCTATCATTGCAAGCAAGAAAATCTCTAGCAGTTTCTTCATCCATAACATAACCCTCAGGAACAACCGGCAATTCATATTTAGGGGGAGAACCTTCATCATCACTATCATCAATATTATCAGTTTCAATAATTTCATTCTCCCTAGCCCTAGCAAGTTGTTCATCAAGAAACTCACCTAATGGCACAGTAGTATCAAGCATAGAAGTAGTTTCATCATAAGTATCATGCTAGTAGAGTGGCATCATCAATAACATGCGACATATCAGAATTAATAGCAGAAGCAGGTTTAGGTGTCTCAAGTTTACTCATAACAGAAGGAGAATCAAGTGCGGAGCTAGACGGCAGTTCCTTACCTTCCCTCGTAGTTGAGGAATAAATCTTAGTTCTTTCATCTTTCAAGTTCTTCATAGTGATCAGCAAATATAAATCTCAAGTGACTCAAACAATAGAGCTATGCTCCCCGGCAACGGCACCAGAAAATAGTCTTGATAACTCACAAGTATAGGGGATCGCAACAGTTTTCAAGAGTAGAGTATTCAACCCAAATTTATTGATTCGACACAAGGGGAGCCAAAGAATATTCTCAAGTATTAGCAGTTGAGTAGTCAATTCAACCACACCTAGATAACTTAGTATCTGCAGCAAAGTATTTAGTAGCAAAGTAGTACAGAAGTAACGGTAACAGTGGCAACGGTAAAGTAACTAAGCAAAGCACAATATGTGAAAAGCTCGTAGGCATTGGATAGATGATGGATAATTATGTCGGATGCGATTCCTCATGTAATAGTTATAACATAGGGTGATACAGAACTAGCTCCAGTTCATCAATGTAATGTAGGCATATATTCCGAATATAGTCATACGTGCTTATGGAAAAGAACTTGCATGACATCTTTTGTCCTACCCTCCCGTGGCAGCGGGGTCCTAATGAAAACTAAAGGATATTAAGGCCTCCTTTTAATAGAGTACCGGACCAAAGCATTAGCACTTAGTGAATACATGAACTCCTCAAACTACGGTCATCACCGAGAAGTATCCCGATTATTGTCACTTCGGGGTTGTCGGATCATAACACATAAATAGGTGACTATACACTTGCAAGATAGGATCAAGAACTCGCCTATATTCATGAAAACATAATAGGTTCAGATCTGAAATCATAGCACTCGGGCCCTAGTGACAAGCATTAAGCATAGCAAAGTCATAGCAACATCAATCTTAGAACATAGTGGATACAAGGGATCAAATCCTAATAAAACTAACTTGATTACATGTAAATCCCATCTAACCCATCACCGTCCAGCAAGCCTGCGATGGAATTACTCACGCACGGCGATGAGCATCATGAAATTGATGATGGAGGATGGTTGATGATGACGACGGCGACGGATTCCCCTCTCCGGAGCCCCGAACGCACTCCAGATTAGCCCTCCCGAGAGAGTTTAGGGCTTGGTGGCGGCTCTGTATCGTAAAACGTGATGAATCTTTTTCTCTGATTTTTTTTCTCCCCGGACATGAATATATGGAGTTGGAGTTGAGGTCGGTGGAGCACCAGGGGGCCCACGAGGCAGGGGGCGCGCTCTAGGAGGGACGCCCCACCCTCGTGGACAGGGTGTGGGCCCCCTGGCCTTGATTCTTTCGCCAGTATTTTTTATTAAATCCAAAAATAACTTTCGTGGAGTTTCAGGTCATTCCGAGAACTTTTATTTCTGCACAAAAATAACACCATGGCAGTTCTGCTGAAAACAGCGTCACTCCGGGTTAGTTTCATTCAAATCATGCAAGTTAGAGTCCAAAACTTTGAAAAAGTAGATACGACGAAGACGTATCAGCCGCCTACTACGAAAGAACGCGAAGGCGCTCCGACTTGCCATTGAGTAGTCGGAGCGCGAGGCGAAGGAGGCAGCGACGGAGGCGGCTCGGCTCACAAAGTTGAAGCAGCAGCAGGACATGGCCGTCCGTCGAATGAAAGGGTTGATCGTCCTCTCCGACTCCGACGACGACCGCAACTCAACCTCCTCGGACGACGACCAAGATCCTCCACCAGCCGCGGACGCCTATAGCTACACCAGCGACATGAAAGGAAAAGGCCCGGCGAGGAAGTGGTGAAAACGCTCCTCCTCTTATGTTTATTATTGGTTTTAGTTGTTGAAGTTCAGAACTTGTCCGGCGATGAACTCTGATGATCTTTTGGATGATGTACAGTTCGTTTATGTGCATTTGCTTGTCCGTTTGATGCCGGTTTCATTGTCTGTTGTTTGATTACATAGAGTTGCTCTTACGTTGCATGCTTAATATGGATATAGGGTGCCGAATATGAGGTATATGGATGTGGAGAAGGAAATTTAAGGCGTGGCCAATCAGTGCCCGCGGACACACCCGGGCGCATCCATAAGCATTTGATGGGGCAAATTTGCTGTCCGCGGTTATAGATGCTGAAGGAAGCCCGTTCATAACTTTGCTCTAGCTCCTGTTCTTGCTTCCGTGGCCATGTTGGTGAGCCAATTATGATCACGCATGCGTGTAGTACGTTAGTTATCCCCTGTCTCTTGGAGTAATAATAGTTAGTCCAGTGGCGGCAGTAAGAAACAGGGTTGAAGGGGAAAAGGGGGACGTGTTAGGCAGGTTCGCATGATTGGTCCGGCCGGCCGGTTAATCTATCACCCGGAGACGGAATCATGGAGCTGGAGCTGCCTTTTCCGGCCACTGTCGGCCTCGTCCCTCCACTCACCGCCGTAATCCGCCTCTTCGCCGATGTGACCGATGCCGCCGGATGCACTGCATGCCACTTTAGACCGCGGCCATGCCAGCCAGCCAGCGCATCCGTCGACACGTCGCCGGTGCGTTCCCGCAACTGGCCTCGTTAATCATGCAAGCCCGTACACGTTGCAAGGCGATGTGCTAACGCACGGTGCGAGGGGCGACGCACAACTCATCTCCGTGCAATCGCAAAACGCACTCGACGAGCGGTAACTTTTCGGTCGCAGATTCCCTGGCCTGGGTGCACCGCACGCAGAGCAACGGGACAAAGACGGCGGAGGAATGTGCCAAGGGAGGCGGTGGCAGCCCGGCAGGGGCGGAGCAGAGCATGCAGGGCAGGTGACTGACGCGGTGACGCCTCGTCGTTGTCCGCTCGGCCCAGTCTCTGGTGCGTGCCGACGGGGAGGAGGAAACCGCCGTGGGGAACCGAACGGCGGGCCAATCATAGGCGGCCCGAGCCCCCGCGCGGCGCGGCGTTGGCAATTCTTTAGCCTATTCCGCGCGCGGCCGCGACGTGGAGCGCCGAGCAGCAGAGAAATTTTGATTCTCCCTCCCTCGTCGGGGACGGGGAATTTTCTGGCCCGGGTCGCTTTGCTTCAGACCGCAGATTCCCTGCTACTAGGGTCAGCAGCCATGATGGACGGATAGATAGATAAATATAGATGGTAGATTCCTCAATAAACAAGTTTATCGGAAGCGCATGCACGTACCTACGTACATGCATAGGCGTAGATTACTAGATTTTCCCTGCCCGTGCAGCGGAGATCACTCACACGGACACGATATGCCTGTGGCCATGGAGTTTCAGGTGGTACGTGTTAACTATAGCTGGTCCATCGGGGATGTGGTGGCGACATCATAGGATCGGTACCTTATCCCCGGTACGCGGAAGAGACCAACGGCGGAACAGTGGAGCGGGCAGGCGAGCCACGTCGCGATGCCGACGCCGGGCGCCGGGGTCCGGACCGGCCGCGTGTGGTCCGTCCAAGCTCCGTCGATCCCCGACCCAACCCCAACCCCAACCCGGCGCGCCACGGCCAGGGACAGCGATCGGCCGATCGATCGATCACCTAAGAAAAGCTAGCACCAGGCGGACGATGGCCCCTGCGTGGACCGAGGGTCAATCCAGGCACAGGCCAAACTGTGGGGCACTTGTGTTCCCCCTCGACGTCTTCCTTTCCAAGAGCACATGTGATTTGGACGCCTTTAAGGTGAACTCATAAAAAGCTTATCTTGGTCTAGTCATCTGGTGGCGGGCGAGCATGTATGGCCACTAGAATCTGCATGTCTCCGGACTCTTTTCTCTATTCCTAATGTCTCAGTTGGTAGGTCGCGTTTCGAATTTTATTTTCGTCCCACCTCATCCGGTCTTTTTTGATACTTCTTTGGTACTTCCTCCTACCTCCCACCCGTTTTATTTCGCTGGGTTTTTTTCATCCCTCCCCCACCCCACCGGTTTAGTTTCGCGTCACCCTCTCACACAACGAAAAAAATCTTAACAGATCATAACTTTCCATGTTGGTGCAAGTTATTTTTAGTAATGTCTTTATGTGAAAGAATCAATCACGATCAATCTCTAAATATCAAATCTAAATTAATTAACCTTACCTTAAATTGCTCAATCACATTAATTAGGAAACAAACTAACCGATTTTAAGAAAATATCTACTCTTAATGGAGGGTATTACATACCAAACATAGGTACGTCATTAGCTCGCTTCCTTCCCTTCTCTTCCCTTCGTCCCTCAGTCCCATGCTCGTGGCGCTGAAGTGGCATCGACAGGCGATGGCGGCGAGGACAGCACGTGGCAGCCCCTGAAGCACGAACACGACTGCACCTTGGGTCTGCCGTCTCCCAAGATATGGGTGAGTTCTCTTGATGCCCACCCTAAACCCTCACGTCCTACAAATTCCTCAACCTCTACCATCTCGATTTCGTCCATGCTCTGATCCAAATGACGATGCAGCTCCGGCCGATTGACAATGGAGGTTTGCCATCCTTCCTCTCAGCACCCACTCCTGGAGGAACGACACGCCATGTCGATCGAACCCGGTCGAGATCACTCACCAAGATTGCTATTCGGAAGTTTTTTGTCAAAAAGTGAAGAGTGGGACGGGATCTGCACTTTTGTTAATATCTCTACTCCTAATGTCTCAGTTGGTAGGTCGCGTTCCGGGTTTTATTTTCGTCCCACCTCACCCGGTCTTTTTTGGTACTTCTTTGGTACTTGCTCCCACCTCCCGCTCAGCCGAGACGGTTTATTTTCGTACTCCCTCCCACCTCACAGGTAGTTCCCTCCACGCAAAAAAAAATCGAACCAACCAATCTCTACTCCTAATGGAGCAGTTGGTAATCTTCGCCGGTCAATTTTCGTCCCACCACTTTCGTCCGGGGTTTTTTCGTAGGTTAACTGTCGTAGATTTTTTTCGTCGCCTCCCCCATTTCATCGGTTTATTTTCACTTCACCCTCTCACACAACGAAAAAAACTGAACGGATCAGAACTTTCCATACTGACGCAAATTATTTAGTAATGTCTTTATGTAAAAGAATCAATCACAATCAATCTCTAAAGATCAAATCTAAATTAATTAATCTTCATAACGTTTGTTTCATTTCGAATCACGTCCATAACTTTCCTTCCTTGTTTGGGCAGAAACTGTTTGGTAGCAGAGATTAGGAAGCTTCCTATGAGTGTAGTAATAGGAAGTATTCTTTTTCTTGATGATTCGTTTCCATGCATGAGGATAGTAAATTATGCCAACATTCACCACTATTTATCAATGTCATCAATCGTATCCATTTCTACCAGTTTTAAGGGAATCTGCTCGCTATGTCTTTTTTAAGGGGATCCGCTCGCTAAGTCGTCGTCGCATGTTATTTTCACAAACAATCTCTACTCCTAATGGAGCAGTTGGTAGCCTCGTACAGTTTATTTTTGTCCTCCTCCCACCTTTTCTGGTTTTTTTCATCCTCTCTCCCACCTCCCAATTTCGTTGGTTTTTTTTGTCGGTTTTTACTCGCCCCCTCCCACCTCCCAATTTCGTCCGGTTTTTATTCGTCCCACCTCCCATCACCCCCTCGTACTGGTTCTTTTTCTCTCCACTCTTTCCTTGCAAACCAATAATTTCCTAACATACAAAAGATCACGAATCTATCTTTCTTTACCCGAACCAATCGCGCCCTACATCAGTGCATTTCTTTATTAAGAAAACTAACACGTAAATCTTGACGCATTGCAAACAAATCCCGTTATGGACCTAATTAATTTATTATGGAATCTATATGTGGTCGCATTGGTTCTTTTTCTCTCCACTCTTTCCTTGCAAACCACTAATTTCCTAACATATAAAAGATCACGAATCTATCTTTCCTTATCCGAATCAATCGATCCCTACATCAGTGCATTTCTTTATTAAGAAAACTAACACGAAAATCTTAACGCATTGTAAAGAAATCCCGTTATAGACCTAATTAATTTATTATGGAATCTGTACGTGGTCGCATCTCTCCCCTCGTGAAAAAATCGCATCCATCTCCCGTTAAAAAGGAAAAGAGAACATGAACGATCAATCCCACACCCTGCATCTCAGTAGCAAAAAATCGCCCCCGCCTCTGCTACTGCGCCTTGCCGTGTGCCCGGCTCGACCCATGCCTCACCTGCATGGTTGGACGCCGCCGTCTCCACCGCCACGTACAAGAAAACGGTGGGCAGAACCATCCATTCAAATCGCACACCCCACCCTCCTCCGCAATCCCTAGCCCCGCATCACCCTATCGCTTTCTCGCCTCTCTTTCCCCTCGATGTAGATGGTGCCGAGTGGCGGCCTCGAGCACCGGCAGTGCCGCCCTCTCTATCTTTGCTGCGTCGAGAGATGGGCCGAGGCTATTGTCGGTTCGCCGCCCACGATTGGGCCGCCTCCGGTTGTCGCGCACCACCGGCTCCAGCTAACGTGCCCGACCCTCTCCGCTTTCGACCTTCCGGTGACCACATCCCTCCGCGCCTCCATCCATCATCCACAAGGCCACTCCCTGCACCCACCCTCCTAAATTCTCCATACCGGCGGACAATCACTGAAGATCCAAGTTGGCCGATATCAATTTTCTTACATGCTTTCTTTATCAGTTGGTGATGGGAATGGGTTCCAATTTCTCTCTTGACTGTGGATTCGCAGGCAAGAAGCGCTTCTACATGCATCCTCCTGTCGGTCCCTAAAGTATCAAGGTAAATGGTTGATGTTGCGTTTGTCTAGGATGATATATGTTGGCTCTGTTCTGGTTCATCCGAGCAGTTTGGTGACTAATTTACTGATAATTTAATTATATTAATTAAATGAGTCGGGTGTATCGTCGTGCATTTATCTTGCCAGTAATGTTCTGTGATGCTCTGATGCACTTTGGGAATTGGTTATCTTGTCTTCAGTGCAGAACATTTGTTTATTAATGCATGAGAAGAATCCTTGTTACTACATTGAACCTGTTTTATAATCCATATTGTTATGCACTAGCGTGTGTGCGTGTGAAATAGATGGATTATGGTCTCGTACCCAATAAGATGGATATGTGTGTGTGTTAGAGAGAGAGAGAGGGGGGGAGAGAGGGAGAGAGAGTGAGGAGGAGGGAGGGAGAGAGTGTGTGTGAGGATTTGATGGTAAAAAGGTCGTCAATGTCACTTGATATGTATGAGAATATTAAATGTAGTATTAACATAATTGATATTGAACTCTTAAAGTTAATGTGGTCCCGTTGCAACGCCCGGGTGTTCTTCTAGTCATACATAATGTTTGGATCTAGCTAGCTTAGCTACAAAAGTATACTACGTTGCACAGTGGTCTATAAAATGAATAGGGTGTTGTATACACTTATCATGATTCACATCCACATTCACTTTGTAGTGCACAAATGGTTATCTCTTTCTTGCTTTTGCGATGAGAAATATGGGCATCTCCGAAGTGTTATTACCTGCAAAGAAAAAAATATTCAAGCATTCGAAACAAAGAACTCAAAATGTTTGAACGAAAAACGCATGAATTTGAAATGACGAGTATCATGCGATCCTATAGGAATCAAAACCACAAAAAAAACTTTAAAGTTGTCATTTTGAAAAGGAGACCAATCCCGGCGACCGTTCGCCAGGAACAATGGCAAGCGCGACCCCCCGAGATGGCAATTTATGTGCCTGGGGTGGCGTTTTGCAAAACTGCCATGTTATTTTGTAGAATGTGGGGAGTTTTGGGCAGAAATTGGCACCCTAAGATCTAAACCTAACTGCTCTAGGGGGAAGGCACGCTACAACTAACTGCTGAAAAACGCAAGATTAGCGCTAAGAAGCAACCCTAGTTTAAGTACTAGCGTCCCGTTCGATGGGATCCCACCCTAGCAGACGTTCACCAGATAACATTTTCGATGAAAAACGCATGATGTGTAGACACAAAGAGAAAAAAAAACATGATGCAAGACATCATGTTGGTTTCTTGCAAAATTCTTATGGAATGATCTATTCCATAGGAATTTCAAAGGAAAGTAGGATATCAGCAACTTAATTCCAAATGCTACCAAAGGAAAATTGCTTATAGGGATGACATGCTGTAAAATTATCGTTTCCCTTTGCTCGAAACATAGCCTAAAGCTAACGTTTATACACTCGTGTAACACCTTAGCTGAAAACCACCAAAATCCCCCCCCCCCACCCACCCACCTTAGGTTCTAAATGTATACGTAGATAGCACATCGGTATATATCTTACTTCTTTCTGAGTGGATATATATCATATTGTCTATTCCGCTTTGTCCAAAAACGTTTACCTTGAACCAACAACTTTCCTTTTACAAGTGTAGCTGAATATCAATATACACAAAAATGACGATGCAGTACTAAGTTTTTTGTGTGTGGAGGCAACAATGTGGTAGTGTGGTACTAAGGGCAACTCTAGTAGAGTCGACATATCTGCTTGATCGCCATAATAACCGTTATTATGGATTTTTTGCTTTAAAAGGGCATTTTATCGAAGTGAGGTTGGGAGATTAACGGACAAAAGGAGCTGGAGGCCAACAAGGAATGGAAGAAGTTGTTCCACTCATATCTCGTCTTTGCTTAAAGCTTAACTCGCATTCTGAGATCGGAGAAAAAAAAGGAATGTACCATTAATGATTATGGAGTGAACAAAGATTAGATATTTGTGTGTTGCCCTCATAGTCTCCATATCTATATGAAGCACAGTACATATGCAACATGGAGGCTGCCAATATGCCAACTCTACTAGAGTTGCTCTAAGTTGGCTACAGCTACTTCACTAGTGTAGGTAGCTCCTTCGTCAGAGAACAAACTAATGTTACACGCGCGCTAACTCAATTATTATTTTTAATCGGGAATAACCCCTTTTCATTAATAACTGAAATAACAGAAATACATCTATCCATAACGAGAGAACGGAGACCAAAAAGGGAGAGTGAGTTCGTGAGTTCAACGCACCACGCGTTTAACTCAGTTCAACACTCAATTTTCTCTTTGCATATCCGACGGCCGCAAACCAACAGTGACACCAAATTCAATCTGGTTTCGGTCAGTAGAAGGTTTCGGTCACTAGAAAGTGGCAAGGTTCCATAGCCCCTCGCGAGTCAAACATCACCGTCATGTCACCCCCACAACACACAACTTCACCTTCACCGGGACACGACTGGAACGGTACCGCCAAGCTGACACCCCGGAGACAGCCGACGAAAAGGAGAGCACCGGTGGTAAAAAGATTCTTTTGTCCTCCACCGGCTGAATCACCACCCAGGGAATGTTACCCCTCTCACTCGCAGCAACCGCACTAGCGCGCGATCGACACTATATATATAGCGTGCCCGAAGCTTCTGTCTTAACCAAGCAACACATTCCCTCGCTCTCGCCTCATAGTCCAACACTCCCAATTCCCGGCCATCCTGCTAACTCGACCGATCGTGTCCATGGACGGCGGCGGCAACAGCCCGGACCTGCAGCCGGCGGAGCCGGTGCGGTCGCGGTGGACGCCCAAGCCGGAGCAGATACTGATCCTGGAGTCCATCTTCAACAGCGGCATGGTGAACCCGCCCAAGGACGAGACCGTGCGCATCCGCAAGCTCCTCGAGCGCTTCGGCGCCGTCGGCGACGCCAACGTCTTCTACTGGTTCCAGAACCGCCGCTCCCGCTCCCGCCGCCGCCAGCGCCAGCTCCAGGCGCAGGCGCAGGCACAGGCCCAGGCCCAGGCGCAGGCGTCCGCTGCCTCCTCTGGGTCGCCACCCGCGCCTGGCGGCCTCGGCTCGGCGGCCTCGTCCACGTCGCTGGGGCTGTTCGCGCACGGCGGAGCCGCGTACAGCTCGTCCTCGTCCTCGTCCTCGTGGCCGCCCTCGCCGCCGTCGGTGGGGATGGTGGGGGACATGGATCAGTGCGGGGGCGGCGACGACCTGTTCGCCATCTCGCGGCAGATGGGGTACGCGGACGGCGGCGGCGGCTCCGGGTCGTCGTCGTTCTCTGCGGCCGCCGCGCAGCAGCAGCAGCTCTACTACTCGTGCCAACCAGGTGAACCCCGCCACATGCCATGCATGCCTCGCGCTACCGATGCATGTTTTTGTTCCTCCCAAGTTCTCAACCATGAACAATTCGATCGCACATGCATGCAAGCTAATTTACGAAATTTCTAATCAACATTTTGGCTTCTTCCTCGATCGGTCGATGGGATTCATCTTCTTCTTCTTCGCTATATATTCGGTACAAGAAAATCGTATTATTTACCTTTTCACCTCTTGTTTGGATCATAATATCAGTGCCTCATGCACATCTGCGGTAATTGAAAATTTTCAACCAGAAGTTGCATTGTCTTTGCTTTGTTCTTGCATGTATGGACAAACTACTAGTACTTTCGTGTATGTACTACTTTTCGATCATCGCCGTAATTATGTTAAAGTTGTCATATATTATGTGGCTTCATTTCTAGTTTTAGTTTTCTCTCTGGTAAATACAACACAATTCTATTACAGTTTTGCTAGAACTCATCTAGATGAGATTTAATTTGGTCTCATTCACCTTTTATAGCCATTGGATGTGATGCTATAAGATGCGTGTGTGCTGACGTGGGTTGTATT
Source organism: Triticum aestivum (assembly GCF_018294505.1). Classification (NCBI taxonomy): domain Eukaryota; kingdom Viridiplantae; phylum Streptophyta; class Magnoliopsida; order Poales; family Poaceae; genus Triticum; species Triticum aestivum. The sequence goes on from NC_057798.1 coordinate 89,344,775, forward strand.
CGTTCTTGTTTTCGAGGTGAATGAGACCAAATTACGTCTCATCTAGATGAGTTCTAGGTACTCTCATTCTATTATATTTTGAAACATTGTTAAAATTCTGTCTCTTTGTTTTAATTGTTTGTTTCGTAGTAGTACATGCTTTCAGCCACTTCTAAGGCTAAAAGAGGCATGCGCAAGTCAGGCATAATTTCCCCATAATTAGCAACAAACAACCCCATTACATATACTGATTGTTCTTGTCCAAAATATCATAAGTATTTAAGGCAATGACACAGTCTTCAGGATGAACTTTGACCATTAATCTATGTGCAAACATGTTGTCTCACTTTAAAAAACAGTTGCACATTATAAAATTTTATATGTAGCAAATATTAATTTCATTGCATGGACGCTTGTGCTAGTAGTTCTTTCTTTAAACTTTGAAATGTACTACTACTACTCCATTTTGGATGGGTGTGGCGCTTAATTAACTGTACTAATTCAGCCATGTTGTACTCATTCTAAGTTTGTAACCACATTCTATGCTGCGTGCATTATATAATTCTCCTATAGTCGATCGATCGCACGCGTGCATATGTACTATGTTAAGCATGCCTATCCTGAATTTTCCACAACAGACAGCTCATGCATGTTCAGAACAAGGGGACACATTAGCGCGAATATTGGAGGCGTACCATGACAGAAAGCTGATGGGATGTTCATATTTCTTAGAACTTAATAGAGTATTGATGGTGATTTGTTTGCGTGCGTGCGTGCAGCGGGCATCACGGTGTTCATCAACGGAGTGGCGACGGAGGTGCCACGGGGCCCGATGGACCTGCGCTCCATGTTCGGGCACGACGTGATGCTCGTCCACTCCAGCGGCGGCCTCCTCCCCGTCGACGACTACGGCGTGCTCATGCAGAGCTTGCAGATGGGCGAGAGCTACTACCTGGTCAGTACTCAGTAGCACACGCTGAAAATGCATGCACATAGACATATGATACTCCCTCCGTTCCTAAATACAGTACTCCATAAGTCTTTCTAAAGATTTCAACAAGTGACTACATACGAAGAAAAATGAGTGAATCTACACTCTAAAGTATGTTTATATACATCCGTATGTGGTAGTCTATTTAAAATATTTAAAAAGACATATATTTAGGAACGGAGGGAGTAGATAATTCATGGAAAATGTCTTCTCATTGTGTTGTCTTGTAATTTCCTGACGATTGGCAGGTCGCGAGGTCAAATTAATGGAGCTGGCTGGCCGCTGATTGGTGTGAAATTTGAACTGGTTCCTCCGATCGTTGGAGACGGACGCATGCAATGCTGCAGGTTTCAGTTAATCGATCTCTCGATGCAAACGGAAGCTTCTAAAATTAGGACGTACGGAGTACTGTACCGTGGAGTGGAACTGGTGATCGCACGATGGATCGAGGAGCAAGCAGTCCATCAACCGTGCGTGCATGCCATGCCTGTACGTACGTGCGTGGTCGATATAGCAGCAGCTTATAGATATAGCGGCAATATACACATATAGTGCACCATGTGTCCAGTCCAACATATATCCACCTATGTAATCATATGCATGCATACCACTGTCACTGTGAACAACATTGCAACCGATGACAGCGTGTAGCGTAGTCCTAAATTTCACCTTTGCCCGGCCGTCCGAGCCATTCTTTTTTACCTTACATAATTCCTCTGTATTTGCTTCGTCGAGATGAATGTAACGCCAGATAATACTACAGAGGAGATGCGTACTGTTTCTGCATGGCACGTACGTACAAAAACGTTGCTGTGCCTCGCCGAACCGTAGCTCGTCGTAGGTGCAGCAGAGATTCCCCGACGGGCCGACGCGTCGAGCGACGCCGGGAACAGGTGGGTCGCAAGTGGCGAGCTCACCGCCCCGTGCCGACCAAAAGGAGGACACCGCGTGTCAAAAAGCTCGCACACATGTCATTTTCCACTGTATACTTTTTCCAACGCGCGGCCGGGTTCGGAGCTAAGCCTTGGATCTGGTGACCATGATTGACTAATCGAGCATGCACTTGCTATACCTCTTCCTCTTGCTTTGGGATCAGATCAGATAAACTACTATAGGTAGTGTAATCTGCCTTCCCTAGCTCATGGACTTTGGTCATCCGCAGCCTACCCTAGCCGATATATGTCGGTCCAGTGGTGCCTGCCAAAGTGTTGTGGCGTGCATTATCAGTGAGGAATCTACCCCTTTCCCCACTACCATTTGTGTCAGTCAAACTTAGACACTACGGAAATTCAGTAAGTAACACGCACGCTTTCGGGTCCGGCTAGCCGGAACTTTGACTGCTTCTGCTCTCCGCCTAACATTTGGCTGCGGGGTTGCATCAAAGCTAGCTAGGAGCCTAGGATGATCGGTCGATCGACCAAACGTTACTCATTCAGAAGAGGAAAAAAATGCACTACACCTCCAATGGATCAACCAAGCGTTAGTACGCTACTCATTCAGAAGAGGCAAAAATGCAGAATAAAAATCCCAACCACTGCAGTGACAGTGAGAGTGATCTAGCGACAGGCTTTTTACAGGCATGTCCTTTCGAGTTCCTGCAAGGAATATGCTAGTACACTACTTCTACTTCAGTGCATGCAGGGAACAAAAATATCCGTATCAGTGGCAGAGTTAGAATGCTGACACATCTGCTGGGAACTGAAAAAAGAAGATGCATGGTGGAGCATGAACAGAAAGAGGCGCTGCACCGAGTCACCTGTCACATCCGCAAAGAGCTTACCGAACCATTGATAAGGAGGGGGCTTTACGACTTGGGAGACTTCCTGAGCTTACAGATCGACGTTGATATAAAGGCAGCACAGTGTGTAGTAGAACAAAGACAAAGACAGGGGCGTCTCAACTAATAATCAGAATGCAGGCCACAAAGGTGACCAACCACTACTAATTTGGCTTCTAGATAGATAGATAGATAGATAGATAGATAGATAGATAGATACCCATAGCTTACAACCACCACTGGTCAGTAGTCACTCGGTGCTCAGCACTCGCATACGCACAAATGGCATTCCAGTAGAGAAGCAGAGGCATCAGCAAGTATCAAGAAACACACAGAAATGTCACCGGTTTTCTTCAGAGTTGAACTTCTCCTCGGCTGATTCGTGTTCCAAAACCTTGTGGATCTCAGTAAACTGAACTCTGAAAGCAGAATACATGTATGCATTAAGCAACGCTATTAACAATTATTGTTATTGTACAACCAAACACATGCTGATGGTCTGATCATGAACCCGGTGGAGTGTCACGAGCTCTACAAGAAAATTACAGGAAAAGAAAAACACCACTATTCCGATAGTACAGTTGCACAACATCTACATCGCCAATCAGTGCTCAGACAACATCATTTTCTTGATATAACATGCTTGAAGAAAAGTAAAAACACGACGGAAGTTTCCATATCACGTCATCTCCTGGAAGGACGCAAAGCGGGATTGAGCCGCGGGGTTCGCTTGCATGACTCGGGCTGCGTTAGACATTTGCTCCCTGCCACCAGATTTTGGCTGGAACGGTCTAAACATGCCACGCTCGCCGGGTTCAATCCCGAGGGTGGTCCAGATCGAACTCTTTGCAGCTTCGTCGGGGTCATCAATCCGAAGCGTCTTCGGAATCCACAAGGATTTTTCTGCCTTTTCACCACCTTGCGGATCAGAATCTCTCGGGTGTTTTCCAAGGACTGGAGAACCACTATCTGAACATGTACTACTGCTTGTGGGAGGTGCTGCTGACATGCTATAACCAGGTCCAAGCCACGGCGCGCTCCATGCGCCATTTGGCCAGGGAGAAACCAATGGCCAGACGGAAGGCGGCATTAGAGGGAAAGGAATGGGTGGGCCACAGAATCCTGGCATCGGTACCATTGATGGAAAGTTCCATTGAATATTACCTCCATGGCCATTTTCTGAACAATTTGCGGGTTCAGCTGGGACTGGGCACACTGGTGCTGCCATGGCAGGAACACCATTCCATGCTGGATTCCATGGGTACATAAAAGGGGGACCGGGAAAGCAGGGTATAGGAGGCATGGGAGTGACGCCATTGCAATCCCCGGTAATTCCATTTTGATGTACCCCAACTGCTACTTTAACTGACTCAATCCGTGGATTATCAGAAGTTGCTGCTGAAGGTGGACAGGTCTGGTTCTCACCATTTCTGGGATGTGCTGTTGAGGCAGGGTTGCTGTTCTTATTCTGCTCTTCAACTCTCAACAAAGAAGCCATGGAGTTAGGTAGAGTGGCATCAGACCCAAACAAAACTGCTGGTTGATTTTCCTTTATAGGCAATGGAATGACAGAAGCATCACCTCCAGGAGCGGCTAGACTGCTTCCTGGAATCAATATACCATTACAGTTTGTACCGGAGCTCTTACTCTTGCGCCTACCAGCACCGACAGGGAGGTTTCTCATGCTTCCACCTGCCGTCCAATACCTTTGACAACCCCTACAAAAATGCCTTGGTTGGTGAATGTTGTAATTGTTGTAGTAACAGAACTTTGTGTCCATGCTGTTACACCGAGGACATGGCAGAATCTTGTCTGGCTTCTTTAGGACCTTCTCTTTGTTTGATCCATCACCCTTGGTCTTAGCTGCTTCCAGTGTGGATTCTGGTTCAGTCATCTCATCACTGTTGGATGTCTGGTTCTCACACGCACTCGAACTATTAAGGCCAGAATTATTTGGTTGACTAAGATTTAAGTCAGGCGGTGTGCATGAATTTTCCTCAGTGATCCTTGTGTCTCCTGTATCTTTGCATGAATCCTGATGATTAGATAAAGAATAAGTTAAACAAGATGAATGGCAAAGTAACAAGTATATTTGTGATAGGACAATAGAACAAACAATAACATATACAAATCCAAGTACTAAAAGCCATTAATAATTAATTATATCTAAGTCATTCACAAAAATGGTATTTTCTGAAATAAAAACATAGCTATAAGACCATTTGAGAAATGAATGTCTATCTTCAATGCTTGTTATATACGCTAATATATTTTCAGCAACTAGGAAAACCTTCTGTGTGTAACATCTTATTTTGTAAGAGGCGGCAAGCTTAAAAAGACGTACCAATATCTAAATAGTATCAGAAAACAAATTAGTTTGCGGGGATATGGTTGATTTGACTGGGAAACATGACTTGTTCCATTCTTGAATCTGGATGATGGCTATTGTTTTTCTTGCACTCAACATATATTTCTATGTGGCGTCACTGACAGAATTTTCCCATGATAGTGCAGAGAGCTTAAAACCTATGGTTACCAGGCATAACATATGTATGACATGGTCTGGTTTGTGGTCCGAACTTTCAGATGTAAATTAAAAATTTCATAACATTTTAGGAAATTTGAGACTAAGCACAGTGGGCACAGGTGAGTCCAATCGTCGTCAACGATACTATGAACCTATAATTGCTGCTGCGGACCAATCTTAGATTCCACGACAGTTAAGCTCTATATAGGATCAGAAATTCAGACTAGAAAGGTAACTGTGCATCTATGTCACAGTTGGTGCACAAATCCAGTAGAACCAAGGTAGGAAATTTGATATGGATTTCCATCTACCTAATCCAAAGCACTCATCGCACCCTAAAAGTGAATTTGTCAAAGTACAGGCGGTAACTAAAGTGAGCTTTGCATCAAAACGGGCAAACTTTAGAGGAGTTTCCATTTAGATAGAGTCCAAGACTAGCTAGTCCAGAGGTGCTTTAAAATAGCCTGATGTACAAGAACTTGTAACCACATCAAAATCTGCTCAAGCTCAACTAGGTAAGATAAGAGAATTGGCATATCCCTATATGTACCCACCCAAAATTCATGTGCAGATACAGTCAACTGACGCATCACACAGCCATCCTGCAATTACTAGCCATGAAACGAAACCCATAAATGATACTTTGAACTGTAAAACCAGCTACAAATCGAAAAGCTTGACATGGTCCCTATCTAACTAACCTAACCTAATCAATCTTCCAAAAAGATGCAAAATTAGCAGGGATTCGACTGGGACAAGTGCCTGAATAAGATCCAGCACATGACTAGATTAACAATCTGCTGCTACGCCGAAACGATATGCCTTATCTTGCAGTACTAATTCAATCCGTAACTAACTGACATGAACTGATTGAAGCAACCACAGAGAGGCAGCTCCTGGTAGCTTTTCCAAGTGTCCATACGGGAGAGGAAAAACAGAGGACATGTACTTGTACTGTATAAAATCGCACCATTTCCTCGAATCAAATCGGAAGAGGATGAAGAACAGACAGAGCGTTTGGCGAACTGAAAGGGGGAGAACAGAACAGAGTAGATTCTGAAGAGGGGAGTGGGAACTCGCGTGACTTCACCTCTGCCGGCGCCTGCGGGGGCGTACGGGGTGGCGCCACGTCGGACTCCGGCGGCTGAGGGTGTGCGGCTCCGGCGAGCTCCATATGGGGCAAGATCCGACAAGTGGAGTTGGCGACTCAGCTACAAAGGGGGAAAAGATTTGCTCCCATTTAGCCTCGCGTCCGTGCAGCCACACTACTGCACTTTTTGGGTAATTGCATAGTGGTCCTCACTGTTAAGCGGGTCGGATCCATTTAATGGATATCCTGCTTTCGCACTCATTTGTATTTATTTTTCTTCCCTTTTTCACCCGTCGTGTTCGTTTGTGTTTGTATTGGCACTTATCATTTGGGTTGTATGGACCCTGATAGGTGTCATCATATGGCACTAAGCAATTTCGTCCTCGCGTTTTTTTATGGCAAGTTTAGTTATCTAAGGATGTCAATTTTAGTTGCGAAGCATGGCAACTTCCTGTTTGGTGGTAAGTTTCAGTTTTTTTTTAATTTTGTTTTTTTCCGATGGCAATTTTAGTTGTAAAAACGTTAGGACGGTGTTACTTCGTGCCACACGTCTGGTACTTATCATTTGGACTGTATAAACACATGATTTGTCACAAAAAAGTGATTGTGGGATTATAAGATAACTAACCATTCATGTTGAGCGGTGTATAAACACATGATGATATGGTTCATGTCATCCTTTTGTTTACTCCTTCGTTTCAAAATAAGTGTCACTGATTTAGCATAAAGTTGTACTAAACTAACGACTTAATATGGAGCGGAGGGAGTATATGTTAACAAGGTCCATACGACTTCTTTCTCCGGCAAGTCGGCTTTTTGATGGAGTGGGTTTGTGTTTCGGAGGTTAGTGTGCTTTTGTTGAGTTTGATGTGTTGTTGGCAGGAGTAGTCTTGGTCATGGATGTATCATTTGTTCGGTTTTTCGTGATTAACCTGACAACAGATCTTCTTCTTAATCAATAGAACAATCAAAGCTTTTGCATTGATTTCACACACAAAAAAAAGATTCTCATGTGTCTGTGGAGTGAACACGGTCAAATAGACTAATTAAGATATGAATGAGAGTGTCAACTATTGATGTCCTTGTTTTTCTTCGTTTGTCACTTCATATCAACCGACTCTAGTTCCTTTAGATCAAATAGGCTTGTCGATGATTGTTGGTTTGATAAGATGTGAATGACGAAAGTTGTGGAATCAACAAAATATTGAATATCAGGAACATGATCCGGAGAACACAAAATCATACGAGGAAGATTATGATCGACTCGCCCCCATTCCTACACGATTACTATGTCATGGACTCTATGGGATTCATGATGAGGGGAATAGCAAAATACGAGAATGATCATGTCGTTATGGTGCATCAGCTTCCTAAACTTGGCAAGACAAACATATCATACATTTTGAAAAAAAAAAAAACTAGAAAAGAAGCCGCACACATGTGTATCCTTACTTTTAACTTGCTCTTGAAAAATTTGTAAAATATAACCTTCTGTGACCTAGGTGAAAATGATATTTTTGGAGTTCTTTAAATCTGCAAATATATACTTTTTTTAGAGTTCTACAAAGTGGATTCCGGTGCAATAATCCGTTGCCCGTTAGCAATGTGGTTTCCCAGCGTAAACTTATTTGTGGTTACCAGATAGTTAGGGGGTTGTTTAACAAATGGACACATGTGGTTTACCTCACCGGGAGAGGCCGGTGGCCGGCGACTGGCGCGGCCGGTCCGGGCCCCAGTCAGCGCCCGGGAAGCAATCCTTGGCCACGAATTGCCGCGGCCCCACCGCTCGGTGGGTCCCACGTCCCGCCACGTCATTCCGCTCTCGCTGTCAATCTGAGTGTGCGGTGGGCAAAACAGCCGGGCGCACGTACCCGAAAAGCCGTTGCTGTTGCGAACTTACGCCTCGCGGAGTAGCATGTGAGGCTGTTTATGTGGGTCCGGTTGTGTCTTGGGCCCGCTGTCTGCGAGGTGAGGGTGCATTCCAGGGAGGGGAAAAAAGTACTAAAGTAAGAAACAGAGGCCGGCGAGAGAAAGCTTTTGCCTTTTGAGTAATGCCTTTTTTTTGGAGCAGCAACACGTGGACCTCACTCTTCCGGTGTAAAATTTGTTTTTGTTTGAGTGATCTTTGGTCATGCAAAAGTTATCAACCAAAAAGTTTATTTTTTTCAAAGAAATAGTTTACCAAGGATCAAGTCATTCTTTTATGGATTTGAAAAGTTTTTATGGAGTATATGGCAGGAGGCTGGAAATTCTTTGGAAGGGCAACCCATTTCCAGCTTGACCAACTCGACGCTGGCTGGACTCTTTATTGCTCCATGAAAAATACATTTTAGACCTTTTAGGCACGAGGAGCTGCATATGCGTCTGTGTCCACACATCCTGGCATGTTAGCAACCACATGATAAAAATCTTTTCCTGTGCTCCCAGTTCCTTAGGCAATATTATACACGGATCGCGCCATTTTTCAGCCCGCAACTTGCACGATGGGGTATACTAATCACATGGACCGCATGTTGTTGGTCCCTCTCCATCCCTTGGATGCCTAAAGAACCCATGCAGAACGATTGCTTTATTTTTATGTTATTTTATTTTTATTTTTTGGAAACAACAAACAAGACGTCTGGTGATCTTGAGTACATAAGATATACTCAGGATTTCAGGTGCGCCATGGTCTGTGCATGATGGTCATGTTTTCCATAAACCGTTCGACCATGCACCGAGAAAGCCCCCAAAACGAAGGAAATTCAAGCTGGGAAGCAGACTAGTGGAGGGGAAATGAGCCTGCAACTTTTTATGCTCTTTTGGAACGAAAATACCACGAAACTACTATGCGGACGACACTTCACCGCACGAACTTTGGACGACGGAGGAATTGACGGTGCTATCCAGTGTTTGGTCTATGCATGGACGGCTTGATGTACTCTGTCGTCTGAAAATCGTTCAGATTTGTCGTGTGTGTAGCAGCGTTGAAAATACCACACCCACCGGTCACCACTTTACCGGCTGCTAGCGTTCAAGTGGCAGATTGTCCTTTCCCGATGTAGATCCAGACCACCGTTCCAAACTGGGGAAACAAAAGAGTGGTAAAAGAAAACGTGATTTACATAGGGATGGCAATGGGTACCCATTACCCGCGTACCCTGCGGGTAAAAACCCTATTAGGATAAGGGTATGGGACAAAACTTTACCCATGGGTAATTAAATGGTAAAAATATCGTATCCATCGGGTTGAGAGGGTGCGGGTATGGGATCGTATAACCCATGCCCGCGTACCCATGTACCCATCTAAAATGTTGACAAGTGGGTTCCCTTTAATATCCTAATGTATTAATTTTTCTCTCTTAATTGCGCTAGGTAAAAACTCTAATGTGTAGTCAAAGTATCGCTATAATTCATCATGATTTTGTGAACTTAAAGTGCATGCCTATGTGTTGTTGTTTAACATTTTTATGTATCGCTATATCGGTAATTATTTCTGTTTATGAGAATGTGTTGTTGTTACAATATGTTGTTGCTGTACATTGTTGTTTAAAATGTGTTGCTATTAATAATGATTATATGTAGCTTTTTGCAACTATTTTCTACTCAACTGATGTGTTGTAAACACGGGTATTTTTACCCGCGGGTACCCATATACCCTATCGGGTGACGGGTATGGAAAAAAATTGTACCCTTGATAGGTATGGGTATGGGTGATGGGTAAATTCAGGGTGAACGGGTTTGGGGGGGGGGGGGGGCTCTACCCATACCCAAACCCTGCGGGTGCCATCCCTAGATTTACATCCGGACTTCACAAATCCAGGCTAATCATTGTCTTGCTTGTTGTATTAGGTCTAATTTTCTTGGCAAAACTGTGAGTGTGGAACTTTATGAATAAAATAGCTTGTTCATTATCAAATTTACAGTAGCACAAAAGAGAGTTCCTTATATTCATATCCTAAAATTCATGACGAGGAAAATGATACCCAATGGAGCGAGTAGGGATTTTATTTTATCAACAGCGAAGAGTGGAATTTCTTCTTTTTTTTCACAAAATATACCTAAAATTCAAGGTAAGACAAGAAATAGGATAGGATCCTTACTACGTCTTTTAGCGCTAAAAACACTTTTGCCTATGTACATGAAAACGGGGAATACTATGTTATTTGCTCTTCTTATGTAACCGCCTTTTACTTTGGACTCTGCCGGGTGCATCCGTGAATAGTGACCGGCCACCCCTCATTTCTTTGACATTGTAACCATAGTCCTCATTTCTTTGGCACGAATTTGAAATAATTACGAAAGCCCTATGCATGGTTCTCAATTCAAATCTTACAATGTACACTAAATTGAAACGCTAATATTAAGTCTAGTACTATCTACATTTAAATATTGTTTTTAGGTCCCCTCGGCACACACGCTACATATTTTCTCTATCGGTCAATCTTCCTCTCCTAACCACCTTACAAAGCTATTGGTTTCCGACACACGCTCATTCTTTCTCTCTAACTCTCTCAAATACACAACCCCTTTTTCCACTCTGTCAACAAATGTATCTTTCTCACACATCCGCCGTTGCACTCCATGTCGAGCTCTCTCTCTCCCTCCCACTCTCGCGCACGCACGCACACACATTGTCTATCTAGGTCACTCTCTTGAGACCGTCTCACTCTTTCTTCCGCAAGGCGGCCCACACTCGCTCAATCTCTCTCTCTCTCTCTCTCTCTCTCTATCTAAGTCTCAATTAACCTCGCTTTCTCTCACACACAAACGATATATCTCCCTGTTCGGGCCTTGATCGACACACTCTATACTCTCTCACGTAGATTGTCTAAATAGGTCAGTCTCTCCAAGCCGTCCCACTCTTTCGACCTCATGGCGGCCCACGCTCGTTCAATCTCTCTGTTTATGTATGTCTCGATTGACCTCTCTCTTTCTCACACACAAACGATATATCTCCATGTTTGGGCCCAATTCGACATATTCATATTGTATACTCTCTCACGCACATTGTCTATCTAGGTCACTCTCTTCAACCCGTCTCACTCTTTCGATCGCATGACGACCCACACTCGCTCAATCTCTCTCTCTCTCTCTCTCTCTCTTTATCTATGTATCGATTGACCTTGCTTCCTCCCACGCCCAAATGATATATGTATCTGCCTATGACTGGATCATCTCTCAAGCTCTCTCTTACGACTCTCACCCTTCCCAAAAGCTCAATCGGACAATATCTCTCCAGAGCATATATATCTTTTCAACGAATGTCGGGCCACACTCACTTTGTCTCTCTATCTATCTATGTCCTGATTGACCTCGCTTTCTCACGCCGTCTCTTCCACATATTGAAGTTACCTCTCCATCCCTTGTGGAGCCTGGGCTATTTACATTGCAAGGGGGGCTCCAACCTTGGATTAATTTGTGAAGACATTTATTCCGGTGGGTTTAGATTATATTTTTGTAGCATTCATCCCACTACTACTCCAAACACCATTGCAACCCCTGCCCATCCCCCAATTGATTTCCCTCTGGCTCGGTTACCGCTCTCTCGCACGTCATTTCTCACCTTCCACGTCGCACCATGGTATTTTTGCAAAAAAAAAACTCAGGTGTTCTCTTTAATTATTACAAATAAGCTACAAACTACACACAGGGAGACCACTTGTAATGGAACAAATTTTGACCCAGAAATTAAAGTGGTACAAACTACACACTAGGGGGAGCACCTGTCATGAAACAAATTTGGACCCATATATAAATTAAAAATGAAAGGGACGAGGATCGAACATGCGACCAAGGCCTTCTAGTCGCACGTCAATAGGCAACATAGTAGCAACGTTTGTTGTACTCCCCTTCTTTGATATAGTGTTTTTATATTACCACAACCTATTTAATAGATAACATGTTTTTATATTAATTTTATTAGATTAATGGGGCCGACTCGTCAGCACGTACTATTCCCCTTTACTTACTGGTGGGTTCTATGTCTGCTCTCTCTCTCTCTCTCTCCTCTTTTTACGTTTAGACACACGGCAAATACGAAGAACGCGGGGGCGGTGTTGCCGTTGACCGTATCTGGAAGCGTTCACAAGTTACGGCACCAAAACTTACTAGTAGTAGTACGTATATGTAACAAGTTTAGAAACGAAAGTGACCGTGGCGGAGAAGTTAGGCAAGTAGTAGTACTACTGTTTATCTACTAATAATTAAATACATGGACAAAAAGATATATCGCCTAGTGCTCGAACAAGGGGATTGGTCGCGCCCTACAAGTATTTGGAATTGACTTCCCTAAAAAAATATTTGGAATTAACGTGATATTTAATATGAAATGTTTGCGATGAGAAGGAATACATGTTTCTTGATGACTTTTTATATTTAATTTGATACGGCTCTAGCAGAACATTCATCATTCATCGATCAAACCATAAATTTAATTCAGTCTGACTGCGACTTTACATTCATACCACGATCAAACTAAAATAAATGGAAATGATAAATCCCAAACATTCGAATTTTAAGCATGGCAATCCAAACGTTTTTCATGGCAAATTTAGATCACGCGACGACGACGGAGGCGTCTTGCGGTAGGTAGCGGCTCCTCTGTCGTGCTCTATGTGTTGTCGGGTCACTGACCGGCAATGGCGGCGTCTTGCGCCATTGTTGGCATACTCCTGGACGTTGGCCCTACCTTCAAGGAAGGCCAGAATGTTCTGGACTTCGGTCTCTAGGAGCCATTCAACTAGCGGGAGGCGGCAACTAGCGTTCGTGCAAGGAAGCGGTCGACAACGACGATCCATGCCACCAAGGGAGGCACTGGCATTGGCGCAGGCACGGAGACATGCGCTGGCAACGGCGCGACAGAGACATTTGTGTGCATGGGCACCGACACGGGTGCACGTGTTAATGCATGCGCAGGTGCATGTGCTGGCAGGTGCACGGGCGCGTGAAAGTCATCGGAGAGCTCGTGGAACCCCGTGGCTTAAAGCTCTACGACAATGTGCGGCTCCCAACCCATTAATGCCACAGGGATGGGCGTTGGTGCAGTCGGGGCGACGGAAGCTAGAACGGGAGCGAGGACAGGCGCGACGTCTTCCCGCAAGGCCAGTTCAAGCTTGTCCCAAAGCGCCTTATGTTCTTGTGACTCCGACTGGGTGTCTTCCTCTGGAAGACTAAGGGCAGCCCATCATGATGCGGCATGGCGTACTGTGAGGTCAGGCTGGTTGGAGTTAGACGATAGGAGAATCAGAGAGGAAGAGAGAAATTGTAACGAGACCGGGAGTGCAGCGGTGATTTAAACTGTGGCGCCGACACCATTAAAAGTGGGGGCAGTTGGGAGGAAGGTGGGCAGTGGAGCTTGGTCAAAGGGCTCGCCTCCCAGTGAGCCTGTGCAGCGTCCTGCTCGCACGCCTCCCAGTGAGCCTGCGCAATGGCATGGTCGCACGCCTCCCGGCTAGCCGGTGCAGCGGTCTGTCGCACGCCTCCTATTGACTCACATGCTTGATCGGACGACACCTGCCGATGAGAAGCGGGACGCGTGACGACACGTAGGTCTAACGCCCATGGTTTGAATAGTAAAACCATTCGCGTTAACATGACACGTCTTTGTTCCAAAATACCTTGGCTCTTCATTTGTGCAACTTTTCATAAGAAGCTTGTCTCAAATTAAACAAAAGAAATTATGACAACCTATTTGTGCCATATCACGGGACCATGCTCAGTTTCATGAATTCCAAGTGAGTTTTGGATTTTCTAAAATTTAAAATCCAGGATTCGAAACAATATCATTACTTGCATCATGAAATAAATTTACAAAGGATACATCTTTACTATTGTAGATGTTAATATTTCTTAAGAAAGGATTTGGCCAAACATTTAGCTTAGTTAGACTTCAGACAATTTATATATGTAGAGTAAAAGGATAATTCCTCCGTATCAGTGCATTGCGTGGTATAGTAACTCTAGTAGGCACGAACAAACGGAGCTCCATTTTGTGCTCACCCTGGTGTATTACTATTAGTACTAGGCAATGGAGTTGACGGGTGACTTTGGTAGCGGCGACCGAGGGACTTGAACCATGCTCGGCACGGTAGGTAACGTGGGCTAATTACTAAAGCATCCCTCCATTGTTCATAGGTAGTCATTATGGACCAGAAACATGAGGGGAATTTTCTAGGGCTGGAATTCTGGCTGCTAGATATTTCGACTCGAAACGCGGAGGCTCGAGTGGAGGTGCGGAGTTTAATATCACGGTTCTTTTGTTTGGGGTTGGCTAATGTTGAAGGAAATATGCCCTAGAGGCAATAATTGTTGGTGAACGTAGTATTTCAAAAAAATTCCTACGCACACGCAAGATCATGGTGATGCATAGCAACGAGAGGGGAGAGTGTCGTCCACGTACCCTCGTAGACCGTAAGTGGAAGCTTATGACAACGCGGTTGATGTAGTCGTACGTCTTCACGATCGACCGATCCTAGTACCAAACGTACGACACCTCCGCGATCTGCATACGTTCAGCTCAGTGATGTCCCACAAACTCACGATCCAGTAGAGCTTCAAGGGAGAGTTTCGTCAGCACGACGGCATGATGATGGTGTTGATGAAGCTACCGACGCAGGGCTTCGCCTAAGCACCGCTACGATATGACCGAGGTGGATTATGGTGGAGGGGGGCACCGCACACGGCTAAAGATCAATGATCAACTTGTGTGTCTTGGGGTGCCCTCCCCCCTCCGCCCTTGTATATAAGAGCTAGGGGGGAGGTGGCCGGCCAGGAGCAGGGCTGATAACCCACACATGTAGGGGATAATTGTAGCCTCTTTCGATAAGTAAGAGTATCGAACCCAATGAGGAGCTAAAGGTAGAACAAATATTCTCTCAAGTCCTATCTGCCACTGATACAACTCTACGCACGCTTAGTGTTCGCTTTACCTAGAACAAGTATGAAACTAGAAGTGCTTTATAGGTGTTGTTGGATAGAATTGCAAGATAATAAAGAGCACATAAATAAAACTAGGGGCTGTTTAGATAAAGAAGCAATAAAGTAAATATAGCGAGTGTGGAAAAGTGGTGGTAGGAGTTGTGAAATTGTCCCTAAGAAATTGACTACTTTACTAGACCGATAGCAAGTTTTATGTGGGAGAGGCCACTGCTAGCATGTCATCCCTGACTTGGAATTCTATGCACTTATGATTGGAACTATTAGCAAGCATCCGCAACTACTAACGTTCATTAAGGTAAAACCCAACCATAGCATTAAGATAAATTGGCCCCCCTTCAATCCTGTATGCATCAATTTCTATGTTAGGTTGAAGCTTCTGTCACTCTTGCCCTCCAATACATAGTCCTATCAACATACAACTAACCCTATGGTGTGATCCACGTGCGCGCCCATATGATGAGCACCAAAGGACAACAACATAACCACAAGCAAATTAAACCAATCATAGCAATTCATTAATTACCGATAGGACAACGAAAATCTACTCAGACATCATAGGATTGCAACACATCATTGGATAATAATATGAAGCATAAAGCACCATGTTCAAGTAGAGGATACAACGGGTTGCGGGAGAGTGGACCGCTGAATATAGATGGGGAAAGGTGATGGAGATGTTGGTGAAGATGATGGAGGTGTTGGTGTAGATCATGGTGATGATGATGGCCCCCGGCGGGCGTTCCGGTGCCACCGGAAGCAAGGGGGAGAGAGCCCCCTTTCTTCTTCTTCTTATTCCTTGACCTTCTCCCTAGGTGGGAGAAGGGTTTCCCCTCTGGTCCTTGGTCTCCATGGCATGGGAGGGGCGAGATCCCCTCCGAGATTGGATCTGTCTCTCTGTCTCTCTCCGTTTCTGCGTTCCTGATTCTGCCCTTTCATCGTTTTTTATATTCCCGGAGATCCGTAAGTCCGATTAGGTTGCCCTTTGGACACGATTTCTACCCGGATATTATCTTTCTTGCAGCGAAAGAAGGGCATCAACCGCCTTACGGGGTGGCCATGACGGTCAGAGGCGTGCCCCTGCCTGGTGACACCCTCGGGCACCGTCTCGCGTTGATTCCACTTCCAAAATTCACATATATTCCAAAAAAATCTCCGTCCGTTTTTATTCTATTTGGACTTCGTTTGATATGGGTTTTCTGCGAAACAAAAAACATGCAACAAACAGGAACTGGCACTGGGCACTGGATCAATATGTTAGTCCCAAAAATAGTATAAAAAGTTGCCAAAAGTATATGAAAGTTGAATAATATTGGCATGGAACAATAAAAAATTATAGATATGACGGAGACGTATCAACATCCCCAAGCTTAATTCCTGCTCGTCCTCGAGTAGGTAAATGATAAGAAAGATAATTTTTGATGTGGAATGCTACCTAGCATAATCTTGATCATATGTCTAATCATGGCATGAATGTTAAGACATGAGTGATTCAAAGCAATAGTCTATCATTTGTCATAAAAACGATAATACTTCAAGCATACCAACCAAGCAATTATGTCTTATCAAAATAACATAGTGAAAGTGCAACTATCCCTAGGTGGTTTTGGTAATTCCTAACAACATATAGCTCATTGAGCTAACACTATTTCAAGATAAATATTTCAGGAAAAGCTCAGTGAATGGCATGACATGGATGAGAAAAGTGGAACCCTCAAAATGCTAAGGATAAAAGGATTGGCTCAAGCTCAAAGCTCAAGACTCTACATTTTATATTTTAGTGATCCAAGATCACATTGAGTCTATAGGAAAAGCCAATACTATCAAGGAGGGATGAGGTGTTGCTTAATGAGGTTCTTCCTTCAAAGTGCTTAGTGATATGCTCCAAAACCCTCAACTACTTTCTCACATCCACATATGACCTAAACCAAAAGTCAAACTCGGCCCCACCGATTCTTTCTATTCGGCGCCATCGAGTTCAGATGTCATAGCCACTACCACAAACCCTAGGCAAATCGGTATCACCGATAGGGATCTCGGTCTCACCGAGATGGGATTGTAATATCTCTGTTTCCCTTCGTAACATTTCGGTACCACCGAGATGAGCGATCGGTCCCACCGAGATTGCAATGTAAACTCTCTGTTTCCCTTTCATAACATTTCGGTCCCACCGAAATGAGCGAACCGGTCCCACCGAGTTTACCTGACCAACTCTCTGGTTATCTTATTACCAAAATCGGTCTTACCGAGTTTGTGTAATCGGTCTCACCGAGATTACGTTATGACCTAACCCTAACCATATCAGTCCTACCGAGTTGCTTGTCGGTCCCACCGAAAACCCTAACGGTCACTAGGTTTACTGAATCAGTCAGACCGAGTTTCTCAATTCGGTCCCACCGAGATTGGTAAATTGTGTGTAACAGTTTGATTTTGTGTGGAGGCTATATATGACCCTCCACCCCCTCTTCATTCGTGGAGAGAGCCATCAGAACAAACCTACACTTCCAACTTACATTTTCTGAGAGAGAACCACCTACTCATGTGTTGAGACCAAGATATTCCATTCCTACCATATGAATCTTGATCTCTAGCCTTCCCCAAGATGCTTTCCACTCAAATCTTCTTTCCACCAAATCCATATCCTGTGAGAGAGAGTTGAGTGTTGGGGAGACTATCATTTGAAGCACAAGAGCAAGGAGTTCATCATCAACACACCATTTGTTACTTCTTGGAGAGTGGTCTCCTAGATTGGCTAGGTGTCACTTGGGAGCCTCCGACAAGATTGTGGAGTTGAACCAAGGAGTTTGTAAGGGCAAGGAGATCGCCTACTTCGTGAAGATCTACCGCTAGTGAGGCAAGTCCTTCGTGGGCGACGGCCATGGTGGGATAGACAAGGTTGCTTCTTCGTGGACCCTTCTTGGGTGGAGCCCTCCATGGACTCGCGTAGCCATTACCCTTCGTGGGTTGAAGTATCCATCAACGTGGATGTACGATAGCACCACTTATCAGAACCACGGGATTGCGTTTGATTTCTCCAAACCCTTCCCTTTACATTCTTGCAAGTTGCATGCTTTACTTTCCGCTGCTCATATACTCTTTGCATGCTTGCTTGAATTGTGTTAAGATTGCTTGACTTGTGCTAAGTTTGCTAAAATCTGCCTAAGACTAAAATTGGGAAAAGGTTAAGTTTTTATTTGGTCAAGTAGTCTAATCACCCCCCTCTAGACATACTTCCGATCCTACAAGTGGTATCAGAGCTTTGGTCTCCATTTGCTTTAATTTCCATAGCTTTTGGTGGTCATAGCCTTGGTTTCACAACCTAGGAGAGTATGGCGTCTAGAGAGGGAAACTACCACCGTAGAGGTCCTTACTTTGATGGTACTAATTTTGCTAGTTGGAAGCATAAGATGAAAATGCATATTCTTGGACATAACCCCGCTGTTTGGGCTACTGTGTGTTTTGGCATGCAAGGTGAATTCTTTGATGGGAGAGAACCAAACCGTGAAGCTAGCGCGGAAGAGTTGAAGATGCTGCAATACAACGCTCAAGCTTGTGATATACTCTTCAACGGATTGTGCCCTGAAGAATTCAACAAAATCAGCCGTCTTGAGAATGCAAAGGAAATTTGGGACACTTTGATTGACATGCACGAAGGTACCGACTCCGTCAAGGAATCCAAGTTGGATGTGCTTCAAAGTCAACTTGACAAGTTCAAGATGAAGGATGGTGAAGGCGTCGCTGAAATGTACTCTAGGCTTGCTCCCATCACAAATGAGATTGCCGGCTTAGGAAGTGAAGAAATGACCGACAAATTCATCATCAAGAAGATCCTAAGAGCCTTGGATGGAAAATATGATACCGTGTGCACATTGATCCAAATGATGCCCAATTACAAGAATCTCAAGCCAACGAGGTCATTGGAAGAATTGTTGCTCATGAGATGTCACTCAAGGATAATGAGGAGCTGCACAACAAGTCAAGTGGTGCTTACAAAGCCTCATGTGAAGCTCCCACATCATCAAGTGAGAAACAAACCTTCAATGAAGAATTGAGCCTAATGGTGAAGAACTTCAACAAATTCTACAAGAGTAGAAGCAAGGAAAGAAGTTCCAAGTCAAGGTCCTACAATGATAAAAGATTTTCTAGTTGAGAGCGCAATTGCTACAACTGTTGTCGTGGAAATATCACGTCAGATGTCCTCGTGAAAGGACTTAGTCGTGGAGCCATCGCGACGGGTTAGCTTAAAGGGGTTAAACCAGACGAAGGACACGAGGGTTTTATACTAGTTCGGCCCCTTTGATGAAGGTAAAGATCTACGTCTAGTTGTGATGGGATTATTGGGGTCTCAATAACCAGGGAGCAAAAAACGCTATGCCTGGCTCTCGAGTTGTTGTTTCTTGTTCCTTAACCGCCGCTGGGTCGTCCCCTTATATACACGGCTTGACGCCCGACCGGTTTACAAAGTCCCGAGGCCGGCTCTTACAAGTGTCCGGCTTGGTCTCTCCTTTCCTAACTTACAATACAAGTGACATAACCATGGCGGTTTACCACTTTGGGCCCTAATCCGCCTTTGGGCTCCGGGCCTCTAAGCTTCATTAGTAAAGCGTCATCTTCTAGGTCTTCATGGGCTTCAATATAGTTGAGAGTGAACCGGCCCCTCCTGGGCGGTTTATACTCAGTAGTTATATCCCCAACATTAGGCCCCAGATTGATTTGAACCTGTTCATGTCAATCTTCAGTACTTCAAGAAATTTTGTGAACATCTCCTTTCATTTCTCGTAAACTGCCATGATGTTTTCTCCTGTAAGCTTTATTAAACCACCGTGACGTCATCTTTTGGACACAACAACGGATCATAAAAATATTCCTTCATAAATGGTATCCCGAAGATCGAGGTGACAGGCGCGCCCTCTTTTGCCGCTTCAGGCTCCTCGATTTTCATGCCTGCCACTTATCCCTTTCTCCTTATAAATAAAGCTGGCGGGTCTTTCCATTCTCCCCTTGCCTCTTCTTCTTCCTCTCGCGAACCCCTACCGCTCGAGCTCCGCCGCTACCGCAGAGCGCACCATTGTCTTTGCCTCTGCACCGACCAGGCTGCTGCATCAACCTGAAAAGCTCCAGAGAACAACGGCGCCCCTCCGCAACAGATCCACTGCTGTAAGTTTTCCTTTTCCGCGTCTTTAGATCCATGCTAGGGTTAGCGAATTCATCTATACAGTTCCTCGTTCATCTCAGTTCTTCGCATTTGCTTCTGTCGTGGTTTCTTTGATCCAACAGTAGCGTAGATCTCGTGCGGTAGTTGCTCCGCATCCATTTTCGACACTAGTAGATCTTCCTTCTTTGTAAAGAATCCTTAGTAGAACGCACGAACTTCTCTGTTCTGCTTAACGCCTTTATAGGTCGCAAAAAATTTCTTTACTGAAGCATGGTAGATCCAAAATAATTTCATCATTGTGTGAAACATGTTTTCTGCAACACTTAGTGAATTTCATCTCTGTTGCTTCCCTCATAGGCGGTTTAACTTGTAGAAAATCATAACCCGCCTGGTACCATTAGCCCGCACTTAAACCGCCATCTAACTTGAGTAGCAATAGCCTCTTTAACATGCATAATTACCCGATTTAACTCTGCTTGGTATACCTCCACTTTGAATTGTAAACCGGCCTTCGTGCTTTTTTTAGTTTCCTTTCCAATATGACCAAGCAATTCGCCGCATGCAACTGGGTTCCTTCCTAGATCACCGAAACGCAGCTCAATGGATATGTATTGACTGGCGCTTTGGCCAAAAAAGATGTCCTCCATTGGCGAGTTCCTGGCCCTGAGTGCCCTCTAGTACCTCAAGCCGGGGAAGTGATTGTATTCATGCAGCATCTAGACCGGGGTTTTAGTCCGCCCGGTTCAAAGTTTTTCCGGGATGTGCTTGCTAGCTTTCAACTCCATCCTCAGGATATTAGACCAAACTCTGTGTCCAACATATACAATTTTCAAGTGTTCTACGAAGTTTATCTTCAAGAGGAACCAACTGTTGAGCTCTTCAGAGACTTTTTCCACTTAAACCGCCGGACCGAGTTTTCTGACGGCCCCAACACTGAACTTGGCGGCGTATCAATTCAGAAAAGGAAAGAAGTTGACTTCCCTCATGCAAGACACCATAGCCATCCAAAGGACTGGAATCAAACCTGGTTTTACTGTCTGAACACTGCACCTACTGATGAAAACCCTCTGCCGGGTTATCGTGCTCAGCGGCTTAGCAATAGCCATCCACTGCCTCCACGGCTCACTGCTAAAGAGCGGCAAGTTTATGCACCGCAAATCATTAAGCTCCGGGCCCTCCTAGCGAATGGTTTAACCGGCATTGACCTCATTCGATGCTGGGTTTCATGGGGTATTCTTCCCTTAACCCGCCGCTACTGTTTGATGCATGAATACACCGGAAACGTTAAAGACCCTCAACGGTTTCATGAGATAGAATTGACTGATGACGAAGTTACTGAAGCCATGAAGAAGATGTTGGATGAACCGGTCGCTCAATGCAGCAAGACCAGATTGGCTCCTTTTTGTACTTCCAACAAACCGCCAGCAGTAAGCATTTTATCCTTTTCCACCTTTGTTGACCCGTTTCCGCTTTAACCTTATTCTGATAATCCTTTATTTATTTTTTCCAGGCCAACAGTTCTTTCTGGAAGAGAAAACCTTCAGACAAACCGGTGAGGACTCAACGCCCAAAAAGCAAAGTCATAAAGAAGGCGGGCAAGAAGAAAACTGGCGAGTCCTCTGATCCGCCTGAGGATGTCAATGAATCGGAAGACGAGGTAGAACTTGACTCCCTTGGCTCATTTTTCGTACATCTTATTGACAATGATTATTACCAGGATGATGCGGAAGCCAGTCGTGCGGACCATGTTGAGGTAATCATCCTTTCTTCCAATTCAGAACATGTGCCGGTTCAAAGACTTCGCCGTACAGTTTGGAAAGTAAAATATTCTCACCCTCTTGCTCATTTGGATCCACAGTTTCTTTGAAGACACAGCAACATGAAGGTCGTCGCACAACCCGGCACAGCGGCCAACATGTCACTTCTTCCGGTTTACCGGATACACCAAACTGGAAATGCCGTCCAGAGGTTTCTTGTTCTCCCGAAAGTCTTTATCCCTTGAAGGGTTGCTTCCGTGTCCCTCTTAATCCATCTGACTCGAATTACCAGGTGTCTTCCAATTCTTCATCTGGCGGTTCATCCACCACCCAGATGCCTCCCCTCAAGACCGTCCCTGGGTAAGGATAATGTCTTTAACTTTGTCTTCTTGCACCGGTTTACCAACTGACCTCTTTTTTTAATATCATAGTGCCAAAGCTCGTCTGAGCAAGAAAGCAAAGACCACTGACCCTACCGAAGAAGTTGAACCGGACAGAATTTCAGAAGGCGCTGACAAAGAAGCCGATATTGCCATTGAAGCGCCAGAAGTCAATCCGTCCAGTCCACATGCTGATCCTCCAAGCCCAGCCAAGGGTGACGACGTGTCAAGCCCGACCAGGGATACTGTCAATCCGCCAACCCCCTCAAAAGGTGGCTATGATGATGCTGTTATCACTGGTCATGGTTTCACTGCCCCTGGCAACCCAGTTATTTTGTCAAAGCACACTGCCAAGGAGGAATTTGCAGCTATGGGAAAGCGGAAAGGGAAAACAGATTTGTCCAGCTTCGTTAACCTTAGCGTCGAGGAGCTTCATTCCGGATTTTTAAACCGCCTCTTCACAAGTCGGGACTATGAGGCCGGTTCGGTGAACTTAATGAAGGAGCGCTATGAGGTAATCTTCAAAACACTTTAAATTTGCTTGCAACATATATCAACTCCATAGTAGCCCCCAAGGGCCGGTTTATCTCTTTTAGACAAACCGGGTCTTCTGATATTAAGAATAGTTCAACTGAGTAGCCCCCAAGGGCCAGTTTACCTTATCAAGATGAATCGGGACTTTCTGTTAACCCTTTATCTGTATCAACTGCCTTCAGTTTGTCATTTCACTGATCAATGAAGCATTAGCCCCCAAGTGCCAAGTTTAATACTTGTATTGAACCTTGGGACTTTAAAATGTCCGGTTTAAGAAGCAATCCGCATTAGCCCCCAAGTGCCAAGTGTAATACTTGTATTGAACCTTGGGACTTTAAGAGATACTAACTGCTTTATCATCTGACTTTGTAGGCTGACATAAATACCAAAGAGTCTCGAATCGCCGATCTTCAAGAAAACATCAAGCCCCAGTAGGAAGCAACCTCTAAAGCCAAAGAGGAGCTAAAGGGCGCTTTGACTGCCATGGAACAATTGAAGGATGGCTTCAAAACTGAACGCACCAACTGGGAAACTGAAAAGGCTGATTTGTTGAAGTGGGCTGAAGACGCCGAAGCAGTTCTTAAACCGGTTGAGGAAGAGCTGACTGGGCTGAAACATCAAGTGAACGCCATGACAGCTGCAGTTTTTGGTAAGTACTTTATAATAGCCTGTTCTGAAGTATTGTCAACTATGTCAGTTTAACATTAAGTTCTTTAGACCGTCACAGGAAATCGTATTTCTCATTTAGGCGCAGATATGCGGATGAAGCTAAAGGCGGCTTACACATTGATTGAGCAACTGTATACCGGTGCACAACGAGTCATCTCTGCATCTTCATACAACAAACCGGCACCCACCCTGATCAAGGATACCTTGGCCAGGCTCTCAATGACTCCTGCTCAGATAGAGGAGTTGAAGCGATCGGCTACCAGAGCGGGCGCTTTGCTAGCGCCGACTCGTGCCAAATCATGGATAGCTGACCTGAATCCAGTTGATATCGCCAAGGGCTATCCGGATGAGCAATAAAACGGATCAGCATTCGACAATGAAGCCCTCAAGGCCCTGACCAAGGAGACCCGTCCGGTAGCAAGTCAGTTGGCTGACGAGGTGAATTTGACTTCGCATCGGTCCTTCTATGATGCCAACAACCATCGAGTTGACACTGCTGTGAAGGAAGTGTAGAATGTTATTCCGCCAATTCGTAAGCACACTTATGCTGCTGATATTGAACCGTCCAATCTGATGAGTGACTAGGCTGTCTTTGAAGCTTTAGCCCGGATTGACTGGACCACCATTGACTTCCAGCCATTGGGTGGAGAGGAGGAGGTTGAACCGACGCCTGAAGATCCATCAACATCACGTCAACCCGGTGGTGAGTCTTGATCCGGTGATATGGTTATTGCCAGACTTTGTTCTGTGTAAAACAATCATTATTTTGGGCCTCAAAGCACCTTGTAATAGGCTAGTTAAAATACTTTGCTCTATGGCGCTGATGCATGACGTTGTTGATCCGCCATGATATTTGCTGTGCTTGATTACACTTTATAATTTTCATGCGGTTCTGATATCTGCATAAAAAGAATTTTCCTGGCGGTTTACCGCCGGACGGGTCATAATGCCCAAGATAAAGCCTAGCTGATAACCAGAGCTGAATAAATATAATAAATCATACCTGTTGATATGAAATCACTTAGTTGGTTTACCAACTTCAATTGTAGTAAGGGTGAAGACCCAAATCATGAGGATTGATAACTCCCACCATGCAATGCTGGTGTGTAATAAGTCATGCCGGGTTACGATGAACACCAAATGATCAAACTGGCGACATGTAGTCAAAGCCAGGCCGGGTTTTTAAACACCGGTTTGATAATATGGTCTGACAACTTGTAGTTGAAAGCCAAGCCGGGTTAACAAACACCGGGTTGATAATATGGTCTGACAACTTGTAGTTGAAAGCCAAGCCGGGTTAACAAACACCGGGTTAGTATGATGACTGAAAAGCCATACCGGGTCAATGGACACCGATTCAACATAAAATTCATCTAAAGAGAAAAATCTTGACAAAGGCAAAGAAAACCGTGTAGTCAAGGCTTTTCAAGGGCTGCTAGGCCCAAATTCGAGGCTTTTGATGGGCTACCAGGCCACTGAGTTAAACCATTTTGCAAAGCCTTTTAAGATGGACCTCCAACTAACCAATCGTCGTTTTAACTTTGACAAGTTTAGGGTCTGTATAAGATTGACTTTTCAAACGTTCGGCGGGTCGTGCCAGGATTACCTGGATAGGAGTGGCTTACTTGATGAAGGCAGGTTAACCCGGGGTTTTAGGTGAATACACCAGGCTTCCAAGCCGTGGGTCGATACCCAATTACAAGGGTCCTTTCAAACTCTTTGTTACTTTACACAAAGCGCCCCCAAGTAACTTTGTGAGCTGTGCTCATTGGGTGCCTATGTTTGAGATGTGCATAGCATTCAGACTCTCTTTGGCCCCTTGGGTGTGAAGCTCCCAAGCTGTATTGTGGCATGATAGCCGGTTTAACAAGTAGTACTCCGCTTTGCCAGATGAAGCCCCCATGTAACTCAAAAGATATTTGAGAAAACACAGCAGAGGCCCTGCTTAGAGCAAGGATGCCGGTTTATTATATTGATCATAAGATATACATTGTCGAAATATGTACATAAGAGAAGCCTATGGCTCAAGTATAGTAAGGCCGAAGGAGAGCTATGTTCCACGGCCTCCGGGTCTCCTCCTCAGAACTGCGTGAGTTGTCTCGAATGTCAATGAGGTAGTATGATCTGTTGTGCAGATTCTTGCTGACCACAAAGGGTCCTTCCCAAGGTGGGGATAATTTGTGCATATCGGTCTGATCCTGGATGAGCCGGAGCACCAAGTCGCCTTCTTGAAAGGTTCTTGTTTTAACCGGCGGCTATGATAACGCCGCAGGTCTTGCTGATAAACCGCCGAACGAGCCAAAGCCATGTCCCGTTTTTCATCTAATAGGTCCAATGCCTCCTGGCGTGCTTGCTCATTGTCCGCTTCAACATAATTGGCAACCCGGGGTGAATCATGACGAATATCACTTGGGAGGACCGCCTCTGCCCCATAAACCATGAAGAAAGGGGTGTAACCCGTTGATCTGTTGGGAGTGGTATTGATGCTCCATAACACAGAAGGCAATTCTTCCACCCAACAACACGACGTCCGCTTTAAAGGAACCATGAGCCGGGGCTTGATACCCTTCAAGATTTCTTGATTGGCTCTTTCAGCTTGACCATTGGACTGGGGGTGTGCCACGGATGCTAAGTCAAGCCGAATGTGCTCTCTCTGACAGAAGTCCTCCATCTCACCTTTTGAAAGGTTTGTGCCATTATCCATGATGATGCTGTGTGGAAAGCCAAAGCGGAAGATAATCTTTTTGAGAAATTGAACCGCCGTAGCTGCATCACACTTGCTGACGGGCTCCGCTTCAACCCATTTAGTGAACTTGTCAACCGCCACCAACAGGTGGGTCTTCTTATCCTTGGAGCGCTTAAAGGGCCCTGCCATATCAAGCCCCCAAGTAGCAAACGACCAAGTGATGGGAATCATCCTTAGTTCTTGAGCCGGAACATGAGCTCGGCGTGAAAATTTCTGACAAGCATCACACCGCTTTACCAGATCCTCTGCATCAGCATGAGCTGTCAACCAATAGAACCCATGAAGAAAAGCTTTAGCAACCAGGGACTTTGAACCGGCATGATGACCACAATCCCCTTCATGAATTTCTCGTAGAATCTCTTGGCCTTCTTCAGGAGAAACACAACGCTGAAATACGCCTGAAACGCTGCAGTGGTGTAACTCACCATTGTGAATAACCATGGACTTGGATCGCCGGACTATCTGCTGGGCCAGAACTTCATCGTCTTGTAACTCGCCCCGGTTCATATACGCCAAATATGGAACCGTCCAATCCAGAACAACATGTAAAGCGGCCACCAATTGGGCCTCCGGATCAGGAACAACTAAATCCTCCTCTGTAGGCAACTTAATAGACGGGTTATGCAAGATATCTAAAAAGGTATTGGGAGGTACCGTTTACGCTGAGATCCCAGTCGGCTTAAAGCGTCTACCGCTTCGTTTTTGTGCCGATCAATATGCTCAACCTGATACCCTTTGAAGTGACCCGCCACAATATCCACCTCGCGTCTGTAAGCCGCCATGAGTGGATCCTTAGAGTCCCAAGTGCCAGAAACTTGCTGGGCCACCAGATCAGAGTCTCCAAAGCATCATACCCGTCTTAAATTCATCTCCTTGGCCACACGGTGCCCGTGGAGTAAAGCCTTGTACTCAGCTGCATTGTTAGTATAGGGGAACATTAAACGGAGAAGATAACAAATTTTATCACCTCGAGGGGAAGTAAGGACAACTCCAGCCCCCGAGCCCTCCAATTGCCTGGATCCATCAAAGTGAATAGTCCAGTATGTGTTATCTGGTTTGTCCTCTGGTGCCTGTAACTCGGTCCAATCATTGATGAAGTCAACAAGCGCCTGAGATTTGATGGCTGTTCGAGGCATATACTTTAATCCATGTGGACCAAGCTCAATTGCCCACTTTGCAACCCGACCAGTTGCCTCCCTGTTCTGAATTATATCGCCCAGAGGAGCAGAACTGACCACTGTGATGGGATGGCCTTGAAAGTATTGCTTGAGCTTCCGACTTGCCATAAAAACCCCATATACCAGCTTCTGCCAATGCGGATATCATTGCTTTGACTCGATGAGCACCTCACTGATATAGTAAACCGGTTGTTGAACCGGATATTCCTTTCCAGCCTCCTTACGCTCAACCATAATTGCCACACTGACAGCACGGGCATTAGCAGCCACGTACAACAACAAGGGCTCCTTGTCAACCGGGGCAGCAAGGACCGGCGGTTCAGCCAATTGCCGCTTCAAGTCTTCAAACGCCGCATCGGCCGCATTACTCTAGACAAAAGTGTCTGTTTTCTTCAACATTTGATATAGAGGGATCGCCTTCTCTCCTAAGCGGCTGATAAACCGGCTTAGGGCTGCAATTCGACATGCCAGACGCTGAACATCATTAGTGCATGCCGGTTTAGCCAAAGATGTAATTTCTTTGATCTTCTCCGGATTAGCCTCAATGCCTTTGTTAGACACCAGAAAACCTAGAAGCTTGCCTGCCGGAACACCAAAGACACACTTGTTCGGATTGAGCATCATCTTACAAACACGCAGATTGTTAAAGGTCTCCTTGAGATCATCTATCAATGTCTCCTTCTTCCTGGATTTTACTACAATGTCATCCACATAGGCATGAACATTCCGCCCAATCTGAGTGTGAAGACAATTTTGCACACAACGCTGATAAGTTGCCTGGGCACTCTTGATCCCAAAGGGCATAGAAACGTAGCAGAAGGCTCCAGAAGGAGTAATGAAGGCAGTTTTCTCCTGGTCCTTAACTGCCATTTTGATCTGATGATAACCTGAATAAGCATCCAAGAAACTCAAACGCTCACAACCCACCGTCGCATCAATGATCCGATCAATATGCGGGAGAGCAAAAGGATCAGCCGGACAAGCTTTGTTCAAATTTGTATAGTCCACACACATGCGCCAAGTGCCGTTTTTCTTAAGAATAAGTACTGGATTAGCCAATCACTCAGGGTGAAACACTTCAACGATAAAACCAGCAGCCAACAGCCGGGCTACTTCCTCACCGATTGCCTTGCGTCTCTCCTCGTTAAAGCGGCGAAGAAACTGTTTGACCGGTTTAAACTTGGGGTCAATATTGAGAGTGTGCTCAGCGAGTTCCCTCGGTACACCTGGCATGTTAGAAGGCTTCCATGCAAAAATGTCCCTGTTCTCACGGATGAACTCGATGAGCGCGCTTTCCTATTTTGGATCCAGATTTGTGCTGATGCTAAATTGTTTGGATGAATCGTCAGGAACAAAGTCAACAAGTTTAGTCTCATCAGCCGGTTTGAATTTCAGGTTCGGGTCATGCTCAGTGGTGGGCTTCTTCAGAGGGGTCATGTCTGCCGGATCAACATTGTCCCTGTAGTGTTTCAGCTCCTCTATAGCACAAACCGATTCAGCATAAGCCGCATCACCTTCCTCGCAATCCAAAGCGATCTTACGACTTCCGTGAACTGTGATGGTCTCCCTGTGACCCGGCATCTTGAGCTGCAAATAAATATAACAGGGCCTTGCCATGAACTTTGCATAAGCCGGCCGTCCAAACAGTGCGTGGTACGGGCTCTGGATCTTCACCACTTCAAAGGTCAATGTTTCAGACCGGGAGTCATGCTTATCACCAAACACAACCTCCAAAGCGATCTTGCCAACATGATATGCCGATTTACCTTGTACTACACCATGAAAAACAATGTTTGACGGTTTAAGACTCTTGTCTGTCAACCCCATGCGACGGAAGGTCTCATAATACAGAATATTGATATTGCTCCCTCCATCCATAAGCACTTTGGTGAACTTATAACCTCCCACCTGAGGTGCCACCACTAAGGCCAGGTGACCCGGATTGTCAACCTGGGGCGGATGATCCTCTATGCTCCACACAATGGGTTGCTCGGACTACCGCAAATAACATGGTACTGCCAGTTTAACAGCACTAACTGCCCTCTTGTGAAGCTTCTGATCACGCTTGCACAAACTAGTAGTGAACACATGATACTGCCCACCATTCAACTGCTGTGGGTGACTCTGATAACCTGACTGCTGTTGATTCCCTTGATTATTCTGTTGGTTGTTACCACCTTGGTTGTTCTGGTTGCCCCGATTATTCTGAAATCCAGAGTTTGAACTGCCACCACCATGAAAACCTGGACCTGAACCGCCCGATGGACCCTGATCATATCAGAAGAGATCAGAGTTGAAATCCTTCATAATGTGACAATCTTTTCAAAGATGTGTTGCTGGCATCTCCTTGGTCCCGTGCTTTGGGCAGGGCTAGTTTAACAAACGCTCCAGATTCATCCCGCCACCATGCTAGGGCGGTTTACCTTTACGACGTTGCATATTGGTGTTAGCCACAAAATCTGAACTATCTGCTTTGCGCTTACCATTATTCCCATGCCCCCCTTGGTTGTGCTGCTGTCCCTTTGCACTGCCGTTCTTCTTTCCCTTCTCCGGTTTCCCCTCATCAGAATCGGGATCCTTGGTATTATCAGAATCAACATACTTTACCAAGGCTGCCATAAGGGTTCCCATGTCATTGCAGTGGCACTTGAGCCGTTCCAACTTCATCTTCAGTGATTTAAACCGGCAATTACGCTCCAGCGTTATGATTGCTTGGCCAGCATTAATGCGGTCTGACGAGTGCAGAACTTCCGATACTCGACGCACCCAATGAGTTGTTGACTCGTTCTCCCCTTGAACACAGGCATCCAGATCCACGATGGACATAGGCTGTTTGCATGTATCCTTGAAATTTTCTATAAACCGGGCCTTCAATTGGTCCCATGACTCGATGGAGTTAGCTGGCAGGTTCTTCAACCATGTACGGGCTGTTCCCTCCAACATCATCGTGAAGTACTTTGCACAAGACGCTTCATCCACATCCAGCATCTCCATTGCCATCTCATAACTTTCCGCCCATGCCTTGGGCGGTTGATCAGCGGTGTAATTAGGCACCTTACGTGGACCCTTGAAATCTTTAGGCAGCCGCATATTACAGAGAGCCGGAATGAGACATGTTAATCCCCAGGAACTGAAGGCAAGCCCAGGGCCTCGGTCTACTGACGCTGCTGGCTGAATCGGGGTGGGTTGATAACGACCCGTATACTGTGCTGCCAAAGCGGCCTCCCTTCGTGCCCTGCCATTATCCACCACATCCTGAGCGTTCACCTCACCATGCACCGGATTGGGTCCTTGAGGGACAATACGGCGCCGTGCACTGCTAGACACCTCCGGTTCATCTATATGCCTGCTATAGCTTTTGCTCGGACGTGGGGTCGTGTGAATCCTGTCTCGTCTATACGAGTAAGCCTGCTGCTGCGTCATAGCAGCTTGAAGAAGATCCCTGGCCCGCCGTGTCTCAACCGCCGCTGGCAATTCACCCTCCATCGGAATAGCTACCAGCCGTGATGCTACTGCTATCATATTATCCAAAGGGGTAGAGAAGTGACCCGGCGGGGGTGTGGTATACCGGGGCGGGTTGTCTATCCGTCGAGGTGGACCCATCACCTGAGATTGATCCGGCACTCCGGTCCTTGGCACGATAGTCCGGTTATTACTACTGCCGGATTGCTAGTCCATGCCCCTGGCGTATCGAAGAGATTCATCGTGTTGTAATCCGCCGGCAAGCGAGATCGATGTCTCCTCCTGAATACTTCATTGGAAGCGTTCTGATCCATCAAAAGTCGACAATTCTCGGCTTGAATCCTCTGCGCCTGGGCATCTAAAGCGGCCCGTTCCTCAGCCATCCTGGTATCTTCTGCCGCCAAGTCCTCCTTGGCTTGCGCTATATGATCCCATAATTTGGCGACCTCTGTGTTATGCCGATCTTGAGTCTCGGGGGTAACTGCTGTGGCCAATAATGTTGTCTAGGTGTACATCAATCCGGACAGAATTTGAGCCGGTCGGCGCGCGGAGCCTCCTGCCCCTGCTGCTGGTCCAGATGCTGGCGCAGTAGAATTTTGCAAAGTTGGCTGTGTTCCGGCCATGAAGATTCCGACTCGGTTTGGCGGTTCAAGAAATTTCGGAATACTGGTGCCATCGGAATACCCTTCGAACACACCGTCATGAACTTGGTACAGGGACTCGGTTTCACCGGTGGATGATTCGCCGTCGAAATAAGCGGTCGTTTCACCTTCGGACACTGGTTCAGAGCCGATCCCGTGGACACATCCTACGAACGCATGCTTCATGGCGGGCTGAATCCGAGCGGGGCTTGCATGCTGAGCCGTCTCGACAAGGTCGGTGCAGATGTCTGGCTCAGGGCTCGGTTCGCCGATCTTGCCGATGAAAACGTGAATTCCGCCAAAGGGGACCCGGTACCCGTACTCGATTGAGGCGGCCTCGAGGCCCCATCCTGCATAGTCGATGTAGAGCTTGCCGCAACGACTCTTAGTCATCCGGCCCACTGCGTATCCTTTGAGTCCTTCAAAGCTGCCCTTCAAGAACTCGAAACCATCGTGCGATAGCCCCACGGTGGGCGCCAACTGTCGTGGAAATATGACGTCAGATGTCCTCGTCAAAGTACTTAGTCGTGGAGCCATCGCGATGGGTTAGCTTAAAGGGGTTAAACCGGACAAAGGACACAAGGGTTTTATACTAGTTCGGCCCCTTCGATGAAGGTAAAGGCCTACGTCTAGTTGTGATGGGATTATTGGGGTCTCGATAACCAGGGAGCAAAAAACGCTATGCCTGGCTCTCGAGTTGTTGTTTATTGTTCCTTAACCACCACCGGGTCGTCCCCTTATATACACGGGTTGATGCCCGGCCGGTTTACAGAGTCCCGAGGCCGGCTCGTACAAGTGTCCGGCTCGGTCTCTCATTTCCTAACTTACAATACAAGTTACATAACCATGGCGGTTTACCACTATGGGCCCTAATCCGCCTTTGGGCTCCGGGCCTCTAAGCTTCATTAGTAAAGAGCCATCTTCTGGGTCTTCGTGGGCTTCAATATAGTTGAGGGTGAACCGGCCCCTCCTGGGAAGTTTATACTCAGTAGTTATATTCCCAACAATTGTGGAAGACCCGGACACTACTCCAATGAGTGTACGGCTCCCTACAAAAGAAGAGAAGAATCACCTAAGAGGAGAAGTAAAAGAGAAGAATCACCGCCAAGAGAGAGAAGGAGTATAGATGATCATTATGAACGAAGAACATTTTGGAGAAGCAAGGATTCGGAAAGGAAGGACAAGTCATCAAGGAGCTACACAAAACGAAGACATCAAGCTCATGTTGGTGAATGGGTATCCAGTTCTGACTTCGAACATCACTCCGAGAGAAGCTATCACTCCGACTCCGAACATACTCAAGATGAAGGTGTTGCCAGTCTAGCACTTGTGTCAACCAACTCCTACGACATATTTGATTCACCAAATGAGGGACTTGGAAGATGCTTCATGGCTAAAGGCCCAAAGGTAACACACCCGAGTATGTTGATTTCAATAGTGATGAAGATGACTTGCTAGGTGATGATGATTTACTTATTGACAACTCTAGTGATGAATACTATGATGAAATGTCAATTAATCATGCTAATCAAGATAAAATAAATGATGATGATAAGGAGAAAATTGAGCTCCTAACTAAAGAACTAAACACTCTTAAGTTAGCACATGAAACTGTCTTAGGGGATCATCAAGAACTTTTAAGGACCCATGAGAAGTTACGCTTTGAAAAGCTCAACCTTGAGCAAGAGCATGAGTTCTTAAAAGCAATCAATGATGATCTTCGCAAGAAAAGTTCTTATTACATTGCCAAGCGTTTACTCTTATCTACTTACATGCCTCAAGTCAAGTCTAGTAACAAGAACAAGAAGGATTCTTCCTCTAGTAGTAACAATAATCATGTTAAATCCAATGTTGTTGCTTCTAGTAGTTCTCTTGATTCCACTAATGATTCTCTTAGCCAAGTTACACTTGAGCAAGAAAATAGCTTATTGAAGGGAAATATAGAGAAAGGTGTTTACAAGAGCCTTGCCGGGAGTAAGCAATTAGAGGAAATTGTACGCAAGCAAGGAAGGCACCGGAAGAACCAAGGTGTTGGTTTTGAACGAAAGTTAAATGCCAATGGAGTTGAGTGGGAAGAAGATCAATACCCCAAGACGAAGTTTGTTCCTCAACAAGAGAAGTATGATCCTACTTCCTTCAAAGGGAAACAAGCTCAAGATGATCTTCCACCACAAGACCACAAGCAAAAATGCAAGGATGAGCTTCAAGAGGAGATTGATGCATTTGAAGAAGCTCCCAAAGCCTTGGTCAAGTTGGTTCCCAAGACTACATCAAGTTCTACTTCATCAAGTACCCTACAACTCCAAGGATTCCCATCAATATGGTGTGGATCCCGAAGAAGAAGAACTAGAGAGTTCTTGAGGGTGACTCCACCAACATACTTCACTCATATCATTTTGGCAAGGACAAGTGCAATCAACTTCGACATCTTGCACTAGTTCATGGAGTCGCAAAGCCTCTTGTTGGTAAGACAAGGGACAAGGTAACCTAATGCTTTCATAGACATCATTTTGTGTGTGCATCACTCTATGTCTATGGATATCCTTGTTTGTTCCTTGTGGGACTAACCCGTGTAGGTATTGAAAGTGCAACTCACTCCAAAGGATTGCTCCAAAAGACCTACATCAACATTGAGCATCCACATCTTCAACACCTACATGAAGTCATCATCGACAAAACCCAAGGTTAGTTCATCCCTCTAAGGGGGGCTCTCACATCTAGGGGGAGCTTTACTCTAAGAATTGAGTTAAAGCAACTCTAATGGTGTGAACACATCAATGCATTATGTAAAAGTGGTAACCCCACTTGAGCTTAAACGATGAGTATGACCTATGATCAAATGTTCGCATTTGACTCCTAAGTCAATATACTCATATATAGATGACCTAGTCATCGCCAATTGCTTGATAGATGCTAGAATTGGTTGTGCATGCTTTGCCACATATTTCATTTGTCATCTTATTGTGTGAGCATGTTGGTTGCATATTTTACTCATTCGTGGACATTCACTTGTAGTTTTGCTTTGTTGGATTCTTTTTCTTTTGCCAAGTGGATGGACAAGAATGCCTAAGAACCTTCTCTAGATATCTATGCTTTTCTTGTCTCAAACTCTATTCATGCTACATCACAAAATTTGATCAAGTCAGATTCGAACCACTCTGTGTGAGGAGCACTCGGAGTCCCTGATTCGTCATGGACTTAAACTTCCAAAACTTCTTTGTGTGTTTCGGTCTGACCGATTCTTCCATTTTGGTCATACCGAGATCACTAAGTCGATCTAGGTTTTCAATCTCGGTGCAACCGATTTGAACATTTCGGTCACACCGAGTTGCAGTAACTGCTTGCAGTAGTGCATCTTGGTGCCACCGAGTTGTTCCACTCGGTCACACCAACAGGGTCGGGCTATATATACCCACGGGCAAAATTTTGGAAATTTTCTCTAAACTCTTTCGCCCGCGCTCAGCCCGCTCTGCCTCTAGGGTCTCTGGATCGTCCTCCTCGTCGCTAGCCGCCTCCCGCCGCTGGTCTCCGCCGCCGTCAACGGGAATCATCTCCGCCGTTGCCGCCGTAGCAAGTCCATCGCCGAACTAGGGTATGGACTTGATCATTGTGCTATCCCTATATGATTCCTAGCACATTGTTTTCGCCAAGTATCTTGCCATGATTGAGATCATCTTATCCAGTCAAAACGCTCCGTAGATTAGGTTTGGATCGAAAATTTAGGGTTAGGTTTCCGCCGAAACCATCTCGGACCCACCGAGTTGTAGAAGTCGGTTCCACCGATTTGGCCAAGGCCATTGCACATGTGATTCTCGGTCTGACCGAGAATTGCAAATGGGTATGACCGAGTTCAGGACTTTGTGAAACCCTAGCAGTCTCGGTGCCACCGAACTGTGACTCGGTCTGACCGAGTTCACTAGTTTGGGTTCCTAAAGCTGCTTCGGTATCATCGAGTTTACAAATTGGTAGATCTGAAATGCTTTCTATGGAAAACTAAAACTAAGTTTTTAACTCATTCTTTTGCAAAAACCTCTATATTTTGTGATGCTCATCCCCTCTATCTCATCTATATCTATTCACAGGGTCAGCTATCAGTGTTTGCAACATG
The DNA here is from genome assembly GCF_018294505.1 of Triticum aestivum. NCBI lineage: Eukaryota > Viridiplantae > Streptophyta > Magnoliopsida > Poales > Poaceae > Triticum > Triticum aestivum. The sequence continues at coordinate 89,380,685 of NC_057798.1, forward strand.
TCTGATCAAAGTGACAGCCAGAACAAGGAAGAGGAGTAGGTTCACTTGAGTGAGGGCACTAGTCCCTCTAGTTCCTCAAATGAGGGCAGCAGGAGCACCCCAAGCAACTTACCCAAAGCTGCCTACAAGAACAGAAAGAAGAAAACCTCAGATTCTGAGGATGAAGACTATGTGGCAGAAGAGGATGAATCCACATCCAGGAAAGTGCTCAAGAAGGAATATGGCACAGCTGCAGCCACCAAGCCTGGTTTGAACAGGAAAATCCCAGCCAAGAGGACTCCTATGCTGAAAGTCAGAGCATCAACTCAGGAAACTGAGAGATCAGAACCCAAAGAGCCATAAGTGACTGGAAAGAAGAGGAAGGAAAGGGTCAAGAAGACCATGGCCATGGTTGTTGGAAAGCCTTCCATGATGGAAGATGAAGAAGAAGAGGTTGCTGCACCGGCACCTAAAGCACAGAAGCTTATGGGTGATGCCATTAGGTCAGGGGCTGCTTCATCAAAGCCCAAAGAAGCACGCAAGGATGCTTCCAAGCCCAAGACTGCAACTAAGAGGAATACTAGGAACATTCCAGCTGCTGAGAAGAACAAGGCCCCAGTGCCTGAAGTTGTTGCTGAAGAGGAAGATGATGAAGCATGTCTTGAGAAAGTTGAAGCCTAAAATTCCAGATCACAATGATGCTCATCCTGTAGCTGAGGACATGAAGCTGAGAAAGGATGCAAGACTCAGACAGTGGAGGTTGACTGATCCCTATGCAGTTAGGAGGAGAACTGCTGTGGACTACAGGTTCCATACAAAGGAACAACAGGATTTCTATGAGACAGTGCTGCTGGACAAGAAGCCAATTGTCTGTGATATGAGATGGGTGGACTAGAAATACATCAAGGAGAATGAAGAACACTATCCTGGTGTGTATGACAGTTTCGAGGGTTGTGGAGTGGATAACTTTGTTGGGCAGAAGCTCACTAAGTGGAATGATGAGCTTATAATGCAATTCTACTCCACAACACACTTTTATCCAGATGGGAGGATAGTATGGATGTCTGAAGGTACTAGGTACCAATCATCTATTGAAGAATGGGCTAATCTGATCAATGCACCTAAGGAGAAAGAGGATGACTTGGATGTCTATGCCAAGAAGAAGATGGATCACAACACTATGGCACATATGTACAAGGAGATCCCAGATGCTGCTGTTGAAACACACAAGTTTGGATCAGTACATTACCTTCTGTCAGGACTACCAACCAGCAACTGGATCCTCAGGCACACTCTTTTGCCTAAGTCAGGAGATCACAACATGATCAGAGGCCATGCTATCAATCTGCTACACTTATTTGATGTGCCTCAAAAGTTCAAGGTCATGAGCCTCATAGTAGAAACTATCAAGAGGACAGCTGCTGACCAGAAGAGAAGTTGTGGGTATGCCCGACAGATCCAGGAGCTGATTAACTCCAAGATGGGCACTGGCACATACTTGTTGGACAAGGAACACATGCCTATCTATCCAGATTTTGAGGACAACCAAGTAGTTATGGATGAAGATGAACCATCTTCTGTGCAAGCACAAGCAAAGAAGGAGAAGGCAAGGACTGAGAAGGCTGCCAAGATGCCAACAATTGATGAGGCATCTGAGTACTTCCTGAAGAGCAAGCAAGATCAGCTTGGCTACTTGATTGCATCCACTCTAAGGATTGAGAAGGGGTTGGCCACCCTGACTCAAAACCAGGAGACCCTGGAGAGGATCATGGAGCAGAAGTTCTATGACTTGGATGTGAAGGTTACTGAGATCCAGTCTGTTGTTGAGGAACTCCAAGATGACATGCAGGAGAGGAAGGGCAAGACAACCACTGAGGCATTTGCTAGAGTGCCCAGAGCTCAGAGATCAGCTGCACTGCCAGTGACAGACACAAGAGAAACTTCATCTGCACCAGCTATAGCTTCAGTGCCACCAGCTCCAGCACCTACTCCACCAGCTCCAACTTCATCAACTGATGCCTTTGTCATCGGAGTCATTTCTACACCACCACATCAAGATCAAGCCTGAGAGTCGATTTAGTACTATGCATTTTCTATGAACTTTTTGGTAACTTTTTGCCAAAGGGGGAGAAAAATGTATAGATCATAGGCTTCGAGAGAGAGTGTTTGCTTTTATTCTCTCTTATTTTGGTGGTTGAACTTTGTTTGCTTGTTTGAGATACTTTATGTCTGTGTGATACTTGGATGATCATGTGTTTGATCATATGCTACATTAATGCTTGTTGGATGACATTATCCTTTTATCTCTATATGATCATTCACTTTGCTTGGTGATGAGTGCATGTATTTTAATTATTATCATTTTGAGCGCTCCACCAAGATGTATGTGATATGGGAGAGTAAATCATGATCCTAACTCGTTGTACATTTGCAGTCCAAAGCAAATCTTAAACTATGCACAAATTTAGGGGGAGCTCTCACATTTCACATACTTCTCAAAGCGACAATGTTTTTCAATCTTATTATCATTTGTCGAAGCTTTGATCTATATGTTGTCATCAATTACCAAAAAGGGGGAGAGTGAAAGTGCAACTATCCCTAGGTGGTTTTGGTAATTCCTAACAACATATAGCTCACTGAGCTAACACTATTTCAAGATAAATATTTCAGGAAAAGCTCAATGAATGGCATGTCATGGATGAGAAAAGTGGATCCCTCAAAATGCTAATGATAAAAGGATTGGCTCAAGCTCAAAGCTCAAGACTCTACATTTTATATTTTAGTGATCCAAGATCACATTGAGTATATAGGAAAAGCCAATACTATCAAGGAGGGATGAGGTGTTGCTTAATGAGGTTCTTGCTTCAAAGTGCTTAGTGATATGCTCCAAAACCCTCAACTACTTTCTCACATCCACATATGACCTAAACCAAAAGTCAAACTCGGCCCCACCAATTCTTTCTATCCGGCGCCACCGAGTTCAAATGACATAGCCACTGCCACAAACCCTAGGCAAATCGGTCCCACCGATAGGGATCTCGGTCTCACCAAGATGGGATTGTAATCTCTCTGTTTCCCTTTGTAACATTTTGGTACCACCGAGATTGCAATGTAAACTCTCTGTTTCCCTTTCGTAACATTTCGGTCCCACCGAAATGAGCGAACCGGTCCCATCGAGTTTACCTGACCAACTCTCTGGTTAGCTTATTACCAAAATCGGTCTTACCAAGTTTGTGTAATCGGTCTCACCGAGATTACGTTATGCCCTAACCCTAAACATATTGGTCCTACCGAGTTGCTTGTCGGTCCCACCGAAAACCCAAACGGTCACTAGGTTTACTGAATCGGTCAGACCGAGTTTCTAAATTCGGTCCCACCGATATTGGTAAATTGTGTGTAACGGTTAGATCTTGTGTGGAGGCTATATATACCCCTCCACCCCCTCTTAATTCATGGAGAGAGCCATCAGAACAAACCTACACTTCCAACTTACATTTTCTGAGAGAGAACCACCTACTCATGTGTTGAGACCAAGATATTCCATTCCTACCATATGAATCTTGATCTCTAGCCTTCCCCAAATTGCTTTCCACTCAATTCTTCTTTCCACCAAATCCATATCCTGTGAGAGAGAATTGAGTGTTGGGGAGACTATCATTTGAAGCACAAGAGCAAGGAGTTCATCATCAACACACCATTTGTTACTTCTTGGAGAGTGGTGTCTCCTAGATTGGCTAGGTGTCACTTGGGAGCCTCCAACAAGATTGTGGAGTTGAACCAAGGAATTTGTAAGGGCAAGGATATCGCCTACTTCGTGAAGATCTACCGCTAGTGAGGCAAGTCCTTCGTGGGCAACGACCATGGTGGGATAGACAAGGTTGCTTCTTCGTGGACCCTTCTTGGGTGGAGCCCTCCGTGGACTCGCGCAACCGTTACCCTTCGTGGGTTGAAGTCTCCATCACCGTGGATGTACGATAGCACCACCTATCGGAACCACGGCTCAAAAATCACCGTGTCTCCAAATTGCATTTGATTTCTCCAAACCCTTCCCTTTACATTCTTGCAAGTTGCATGCTTTACTTTCCGCTGCTCATATACTCTTTGGATGCTTGCTTGAATTGTGTTAAGATTGCTTGACTTGTGCTAAGTTTGCTAAAATCTGCTTAAGACTAAAATTGGGAAAAGGTTAAGTTTTTATTTGGTCAAGTAGTCTAATCACCCCCCTCTAGACATACTTCCGATCCTACACATAGCCAAAGAAAGCTTATCCCTACAAAATCATACAGTTTGGCCATGCTTCACTTTCATCACAAAAAGTGCTCCCATCATGCACAACCCCGATGACGAGCCGAGCAATTGGTTCATACATTTTAATGCGCTTCAGCTTTTTCAACCCTCACGCAATACATGAGCACGAGCCATGGATATAACACTATAGGTGGAATAGAATATGATGGTGAGGGTTTATGTGGAGAAGAAAAAAAGGGAGAAAGTCTCACGTCAACACGGCTATTCAATGGGCTATGGAGATGCCCATCAACTGATGTCAATGCAAGGAGTAGGGATTGCCATGCAACGGATGCACTAAGAGCTATAAGTGTATGAAAGCTCAAACTGAAACTAAGTGGTGTGCATCCAACTTGCTTGCTCATGAAGACCTCGGGCATTTGAGGAAGCCCATCATCAGAATATACAAGCCAAGTTTTATAATGAAAATTTCCACTAGTATATGAAAGTGACAATATAGGAGACTCTCTATATGAAGAACATGGTGCTACTCTGAAGCACAAGTGTGGTAAAAGGATAGTAACATTGCCCCTTTTCTTTTTTTTCTTTTTTTGGGCGGGCTTCTTTCGCCCCCTTTTTTTATTTAGGCTTCTTTGGCCTCTCCTTTTTTTATATTTTTGTGGGGAAATGCTCTATAATGATGATCATCACACTTTTATTTACTTACAACTCGATATTAAAACTCGATCCTAGAACAAAGATATGACTCTATATGAATGCCACCGGCGGTGTACCGGGATGTGCAATGATCTAGCATAGCAATGACATCAAAAAAGGGATAAGCCATGAAAACATCATGCTAGCTATCTTACGATCATGCAAAGCAATATGACAATGAATGCTCAAGTCATGTATATGATGATGATGGAAGTTGCATGACAATATATCTCGAAATGGCTATGGAAATGCCATAATAGGTAGGTATGGTGGCTGTTTTGAGGAAGATATAAGGAGGATTATGTGTGATAGAGCGTATCATATCACGGGGTTTGGATGCACCGGCGAAGTTTGCACCAACTCTCGAGGTGAGAAAGGGCAATGCACGGTACCGAAGAGGCTGGCAATGATGGAAGGGTGAGAGTGCGTATAATTCATGGACTCAACATTAGTCATAAAGAACTCATATACTTATTGCAAAAGTTTATTAGCCCTCGAAGCAAAGTACTACTACACATGCCCCTAGAGGGATAAATTGGTAGGAAAAGACCATCACTCTTCCCCGACTGCCACTCATAAGGAAGACAATCAAAGAAACACCCCATGCTTCAAATTTGTCACACAACGGTTACCATACATGCATGTTACGGGACTTGCAAACCTTAACACAAGTAATTCTCAGTTTCACAATTACTCAACTAGCATGACTCTAATATCACCATCTTTATATCGCAAAACTATTGCAAGGAATCAAACATATCATATTCAGCGATCTACAAGTTTATGTAGGATTTTATGACTAACCATGTGAATGACCAATTCCTGTCATCTCTCGAAATAGATATAAGTGAAGCAGGAGAGTTTAATTCTTTCTATAAAAGATATGCCCATGCTCTAACAAATATAAGTGAAGCAAAAGAGCATTCTACAAATGGCGGTTTTCTATGTGAAGAGAAACAGGCAATCCAAACTTCAAATGATATAAGTGAAGCATATGAAGCATTCTATAAAGCCATACTCAAAAGATATAAGTGAAGTGCAATGAGCATTATATAAATCAACCAAGGACTATCTCATACCATCATGGTGCATAAAAGAAAAATGAAAACTAAATGCAAAAGACGCTTCAAGACTTGCACATATCGCATGAACGCAACGAACCCGAAAACATACCTATACTTGTTGAAGAAAGAGGGGATGCCTTCCGGGGCATCCCCAAGCTTTGACACTTGAGTCTCCTTGAATATTTACTTGGGGTGCCCTGGGCATCCCCAATCTTGATCTCTTACCTCTCGATCGAGACCTCCTCATATCGAGACCTCCTCGATTAAACACTTCATCCACACAAAACTTCAATAGAAAACTCGGTAAGATCCGTTAGTATAATAAAGAAAATCACTACTCTAAGTACTGTTACAAACCAATTCATATTTTGTTTTTGCATTGTGTCTACTGTAATATAGCTTTTCCATGGCTTAATCCACTAATAGAAATTGATAGTTTCATCAAAACAAGCAAACTATGCATCAAAAACAGAATCTGTCAAAAACAGAACAGTCAGTAGCAATCTGAACATTCACCATACTTCTGGTATCTCAACAATTCTACCTAAATTAGTAAAAATAAACAATTGGTACAGCAAGACATTGCAAAAATAATCAGAACCATTTGGTGTTCCAGTAAAAAGAGTAAAATCGTGCACTACAGCCAAAGTTTCTGTCCTGCACCTTACAAACCAACAAGCATTGTAAACATCCTAAAGGCAAACCTTGGCACATTATTTTTATAATACAATGGAATTGTACAAGGGGATACTTATTTTTGTTGAAAATTTTGTGTAATTAAGATTCACAAAGTTTCCGTGAGCATGAACAAAGTTCAAGGCTAGCTCCAACTTTAACAATGCTTATCTCTCTCACTTTCACTTTCCTTTTTGAAAAGTTTTGGGTTCCCCTCTTTATTTTTTTTTGTTTTTAAACTATATGAAAGCACTCAACAGAAATAAATGACTCTCTAAAACTTGCGGGTTGTCTCTCTGGCAGCGCTTTCTTTCAAGCCATTAAGCTAGGCATATGGTGCTCAAGTAATGGATCCACCCGGATCCCAAGGTATATCAAAGCCAATTTTAATTAACAATGATTTGTGATTTAGTAGAGAGCACAAAGTAACATATATCATGCAACAACGAAGTCTAACTCTCTTCCTATGCATTGGCATGTTACAAAATAACAATTCATGCACACCAAGTAAAGGCCAATGCATAGTATAAGCAGTTTCTTGCAATTTTATCATATTGGAAACATAGAGAGGTGGAGATATAGTTCCTCTCATAATAATTGCAAGTAGGAGCAGCAAGCACATGCATATTATATCTATCAAAATCATCATGTGTAGTAGTAAAACACAACCCATGAATATAATCCATAATAAGGGCAAACTTCTCCGATATAGTGTAGTTGGGAGAATTCAAAAAGATAATAGGACTATCATGCGTGGGTGCAATAGCAACAATTTCATGTTTAACATAAGGAACTATAGCAAGTTCATCTCCATAAGCATAATTCATATTGGCATCTTGGCCACAAGCATAGCAAGCATCATCAAAAAGGGGTATTTCAAGAGAATCAACGGGATCATAACAATCATCATAGCAATCATCCTTCGGTAAGCACGAAGGGCAACTAAACAATGTATGAGTTGAAGAGTTACTCTCATTAGAAGGTGGACATGGGTGATCAATCCTCTCTTCCTCCTTTCATTCTTCACTCTCCTCCTCATCTTTTTCATCCAATGAGCTCACAGTTTCATCAATTCCTTCTTCCGTAGACTCCTGCAAAATATTACTCTCTTCTTGGACAGCGGAGACTTCCTCAATAAATGCATCAATATCGGAATTGAATTCATAATTCTCATAGCAATATTTAAGGATATCTAAATTTTCAGGTCTATAAATTGAATCATCAAAATCTTCAAACTCTTTAAGTGTAGATTCAATTTCATAAGCACCCATAAAAGCAACGAATTCTTCTATTTGGTCCACATCATAGTAATCATATATACCATTAGCATAAGAAGCTAAGGTTTTATTATCATTAAATTTTGCATGAAAAGGGAATGTGTGGAGCCTTCATCCTTGAGCAACAAGTATAATCATGTCTCAAGCATAGATCCCAAGCATACCAATAAAACATATGAATTTGATCCCATAATAGTTTCCCTTTTTGAGTCAAGCGATAACCCCTAAAGTATTCATGTTGATCCAACGTTACTCCCATTATAAAGTTGAATGGGGTTTTCTCAGGATTATCAAAGTAGTATATAGTTTCTTTCACATAACGAGCATCGAGGGTTTTAGGAGGTTCCCCACCTCCATGAGTAGCAAGTACACCTATTTTTTTTGGTATTTCGTGTTCCATATCCATAACTAAAGATAGAGAACAACTTAGAACAGCAAATAAAAATTACTTAGTGATAAAGCAAACAAGCACAAACGAGAATATTCACCCCACGCTATGACTCCCCGACAACGGCGCCAGAAAAAGGTCTTGATAACCCACAAGTGTAGGGGATAATTGTAGCCTCTTTCAATAAGTAAGAGTGTCGAACCCAACGAGGAGCTAAAGGTAGAACAAATATTCTCTCAAGTCCTATCTGCCACTGATACGACTCTATGCAGGCTTAGTGTTCGCTTTACCTAGAACAAGTATGAAACTAGAAGTGCTTTGTAGGTGTTGTTGGATAGAATTGCAAGATAATAAAGAGCACATAAAGAAAACTAGGGGCTGTTTAGATAAAAAAGAAATAAAGTAAATATAGCGAGTGTGGAAAAGTGGTGGCAGGAGTTGTGAAATTGTCCCTAAGCAATTGACTACTTTACTAGACCGATAGCAAGTTTTATGTGGGAGAGGCCACTGCTAGCATGTCATCCCTGACTTGGAATTCTATTCACTTATGATTGGAACTATTAGCTAGCATCCGCAACTACTAACATTCATTAAGGTAAAACCCAACCATAGCATTAAGATAAATTGGTCCCCCTTCAATCCCGTATGCATCAATTTCTATGCTAGGTTGAAGCTCCTGTCACTCTTGCCCTCCAATACATAGTCCTATCAACATACAACTAACCCTATGGTGTGATCCACGCGCACGCTCATATGATGGGAACCAAACGACAACAACATAACCACAAGCAAATTAAACCAATCATAGCAATTCATCAATTACCGATAGGACAACGAAAATCTACTCAGACATCATAGGATGGAAACACATCATTGGATAATAATATGAAGCATAAAGCACCATATCCAAGTAGAGGGTACATCGGGTTGCGGGAGAGTGGACCGCTGAATATAGATGGGGGAAGGTGATGGAGATGTTGGTGAAGATGATGGAGGTGTTGGTGTAGATCGCGGTGATGATGATGGCCCCCAGCGGCGTTCCGGTGCCACCGGAAGTAAGGGGGAGAGAGCCCCCCTTCTTCTTGTTCTTCTTCTTCGTTGACCTTCTCCCTAGGTGGTAGAAGGGTTTCCCCTCTGGTCCTTGGTCTCCATGGCATTGGAGGGGCGAGAGCCCCTCCGAGATTGGATCTGTCTCTCTGTCTCTCTCTGTTTCTGCGTTCCTGATTCTGCCCTTTCACCGTTTTTTATATTCTCGGAGATCCATAACTCCGATTGGGTTGCCATTTGGACACGATTTCTATCCGGATATTAGCTTTCTTGCAGTGAAAGAAGGGCATCAACCGCCTTACGGGGTGGCCACGAGGGTCAGGGGCGCGCCCCCCTACCTCGTGACACCCTCGGGCACCGTGTCGTGTTGATTCCACTTCCCAAAATTCACATATATTCCAAAAAAATCTCCGTACGTTTTTATTCCGTTTGGACTTTGTTTGATATGGGTTTTCTGCAAAACAAAAAACATGCAACAAACAGGAACTGGCACTGGGCACTGGATCAATATGTTAGTCCCAAAAATAGTATAAAAAGTTGCCAAAAGTATATGAAAGTTGAATAATATTGGAATGGAACAATCAAAAATTATAGATACGACGAAGACGTATCAAGGGCGCGCCAATGGGGGAGTCCTACTAGTAGGAGTAGGAGAAGGGGGAAGGAGGAGAGAGGGGGAAAGGAAATGGGGGCGCCCCCCTCCTTGTCCAATTCAGACTAGAGGGGGAGAGGGCGCGCGGCGCTGCCTTGGCTGCCCCTCCTCTTCTCCACTAAGGCCCATAAGGCCCATTATTCTCCCTGGGGGTTCCGGTAACACCCCGGTACTCCGGTATATGCCCGAACTTGCCCGGAACACTTCCAGAGTCCAAACATAGTCATCCAATATATTGATCTTTATGTCTCGACCATTTTGAGACTCCTCGTCATGTCCGTGATCATATCCGGGACTCCGAACTATCTTAGGTACATCAAAACACATAAACTCATAATACCGATCGTCACCGAACGTTGAGCGTGTGGACCCTACGTGTTCGAGAACTATGTAGACATGACCGAGACACGTCTCCGGTCAATAACCAATAGCGGAACCTGGATGCTCATATTGGCTCCTACATATTCTACGAAGATCTTTATCGGTCAAACCGCATAACAACATACGTTGTTCCCTTTGTCATCGGTATGTTACTTGCCCGAGATTCGATCGCCGGTATCTCAATACCTAGCTCAATCTCGTTACCGGGAAGTCTCTTTACTCGTACTGTAATGCATCATCTTGCAACTAACTCATTACACATTGCTTGCAAGGGTTATAGTGATGTGCATTACCGAGAGGGCCTAGAGATACCTCTCCGACAATCGGAGTGACAAATCCTAATCTCGATCTATGCCAACTCAAGAAGTACCATTGGAGACACCTGTAGAGCACCTTTATAATCACCCAGTTACGTTGTGATATTTGGTAGCACACAAAGTGTTCCTCCGGTATTCGGGAGTTGCATAATCTCATAGTCATAGGAACATATATAAGTCATGAAGAAAGCAATAGCAACAAACTAAACGATCAAGTGCTAAGCTAACGGAATGGGTCAAGTCTATCACATCATTCTCTAATGATGTGATCCCGTTAATCAAATGACAACTCATGTCTATGGTTAGGAAATACAACCATCTTTGATTCAACGAGCTAGTCAAGTAGAGGCATACTAGTGACACTTTGTTTGTCTATGTATTGACACATGCACTAAGTTTCCGGTTAATACAATTCCAGCATGAATAATAAACATTTATCATGATATAAGGAAATATAAATAACAACTTTATTATTGCCTCTAGGGCATATTTCCTTCAGTCTCCCACTTGCACTAGAGTCAATAATCTAGATTACATAGTAATGACTCTAACACCCATCGAGTCTTGGTGTTGATCATGTTTTGCTCGTGAGAGAGGCTTAGTCAACGGGTCTGCAATATTCAGATCCGTATGTATCTTGCAAATCTCTATGTCTCCCTCCTTGACTTGATCGTGGATGGAATTGAAGCATCTCTTGATGTGTTTGGTTCTCTTGTGAAATATGGATTCCTTTGCCAAGGCAATTGCACCAGTATTGTCACAAAAGATTTCAAGTGGACCCGATGCACTAGGTATGACACCTAGATCGGATATGAACTCCTTCATCCAAACTCCTTCATTTGCTGCTTTCGAAGCAGCTATGTACTCCGCTTCACATGTAGATCTCGCCACGACGCTTTGCTTAGAACTGCACCAACTGATAGCTCCACCGTTCAATATAAATACGTATCCAGTTTGTGACTTAGAGTCATCCGAATCAGTGTCAAAGCTTGCATCGACGTAACCATTTACAACGAGCTCTTTGTCACCTCCATAAACGAGAAACATATCCTTGAGTGTGACTCAACTTCACACCTTGTAACACAGGCAAGAACCCTTTCTTTGCTTGATCCATTTTGAACTTCTTCAAAACTTTATCAAGGTATGTACTTTGTGAAAGTCCAATCAAGCGTCTTGATCTATCTCTATAGATCTTGATGCCCAATATATAAGCAGCTTCACCGAGGTCTTTCATTGAAAAACTCTTATTCAAGTACCCTTTTATGCTATCCAGAAATTCTATATCATTTCCAATCAACAATATGTCATCCACATATAATATTAGAAATGCTACAGAGCTCCCACTCACTTTCTTGTAAATACAGGCTTCTCCAAAAGTCTGTATAAAACCATATGCTTTGATCACACTATTAAAACGTTTATTCCAACTCCGAGATGCTTGCACCAGTCCATAGATGGATCGCTGGAGCTTGCACACTTTGTTATCATCCTTTGGATCGATAAAACCCTCAGGTTGCATCATATACAACTCTTCTTCCAGAAATCCATTCAAGAATGCAGTCTTTACATCCATTTGCCAAATTTCATAATCATAAAATGCAGCAATTGCTAACATGATTCGGACGGACTTAAGCATCGCTATGGGTGAGAAAGTCTCATCGCAGTCAACTCCTTGAACTTGTCGAAAACCTTTCGCAACAAGTTGTGCTTTGTAGACAGTAATATTACCGTCAGCGTCAGTCTTCTTCTTGAAAATCAATTTATTCTTGATGGCTTGGCGATCATCGGGCAAGTCAACCAAAGTCCATACTTTGTTCTCATACATGGATCTTATCTCAGATGTCATGGCCTCAAGCCATTTCACGGAATCTGGGCTCATCATCGCTTCCTCATAGTTTGTAGGTTCGTCATGGACAAGTAGCATGACCTCCAGAATAGGATTACCGTACCACTCTAGTGCAGATCTTACTCTGGTTGACCTATGAAGTTTGGTAGTAACTTGATCTAAAGTTTCATGATCATCATCATTGACTTCCTCACTAATTGGTGTAGGAATCACAGGAACAGATTTCTGTGATGAACTACTTTCTAATAAGGGAGCAGGTACAATTACCTCATCAAGTTCTACTTTCCTCCCACTCACTTCTTTCGAGAGAAACTCCTTCTCTAGAAAGGATCCATTCTTAGCAAAAAATGTCTTGCCTTCGGATCTGTGATAGAAGGTGTACCCAACAGTTTCCTTTGGGTATCCTATGAAGACACATTTCTCCGATTTAGGTTCGAGCTTACCAGGTTGAAGCTTTTTCACATAAGCATCGCAACCCCAAACTTTAAGAAACGATAACTTTGGTTTCTTGCCAAACCACGGTTCATAAGGCGTTGTCTCAACGGATTTAGATGGTGCCCTATTTAATGTGAATGCAACCGTCTCTAAAGCATAACCCCAAAATTATAGTGGTAAATCAGTAAAAGACATCATAGATTGCACCATATCTAATAAAGTGCGGTTATGACGTTCGGACACACCATTACGCTGTGGTGTTCCAGGTGGCATGAGTTGCGAAAGTATTCCGCATTGTTTCAAATGAAGACCAAAATCGTAACTCAAATATTCTCCTCCACGATCAGATCGTAGAAACTTTATTTTCTTGTTACGATGATTTTCTACTTCACTCTGAAATTCTTTGAACTTTTCAAATGTTTCAGACTTATGTTTCATTAAGTAGATATACCCATATCTGCTTAAATCATTTGTGAAGGTGAGAAAATAACGATACCCGCCGCGAGCCTCAATATTCATCAGACCACATACATCAGTATGTATGATTTCCAACAAATCTGTTCCTCGCTCCATTGTTCTGGAGAACGGAGTTTTAGTCATCTTTCCCATGAGGCATGGTTCGCAAGTATCAACTGATTCATAATCAAGTGATTCCAAAAGTCCGTCAGAATGGAGCTTCTTCATGCACTTTACACAAATATGACCCAAACAGCAGTGCCACAAATAAGTTGCACTATCATTATCAACTTTGCATCTTTTGGCTTCAATATTATGAATATGTGTATCACTACTGTCGAGATTTAATAAAAATAGACCACTCTTCAAGGGTGCATGACCAAAAAATATATTACTCATATAAATAAAACAACCATTATTCTCAGATTTAAATGAATAACCATCTCGCATCAAACAAGATCCAGATATAATGTTCATGCTCAACGCTGGCACCAAATAACAATTATTCAGGTCTAAAACTAATCCTGAAGGTAGATGTAGAGGTAGCGTGCCGACCGCGATCACATCGACTTTGGAACCATTTCCCACGTGCATCGTCACCTCGTCCTTAACCAATCTTCGCTTAATCCGTAGTCCTTATTTCGAGTTGCAAATATTCGCAACAGAACCAGTATGAAATACCCAGGCACTACTGTGAGTATTAGTAAGGTACACATCAATAACATGTATATCACATATACCTTTGTTCACCTTGCCATCCTTCTTATCTGCCAAATACTTGGGGACATTCCGCTTCCAGTGACCAGTCCCTTTGCAGTAGAAGCACTCAGTCTCAGGCTTAGGTCTAGATTTGGGCTTCTTCACTTGCGCAGCAACTTGCTTGCTGTTATTCTTGAAGTTCCCCTTCTCCCCTTTACCCTTTTTCTTGAAACTGGTGGTCTTGTTTACCATCAACACTTGATGCTCCTTCTTGATTTCTACCTCCGCAGCCTTTAGCATCGCGAAGAGCTCGGGAATTGTCTTGTTCATCCCTTGCATATTATAGTTCATCACGAAGCTCTTGTAGCTTGGTTGAAGTGTTTGAAGAATTATGTCAATGACACTATCACACTACTAGGAAAAGGGCTATAGATGATATGGCCACTAATGGCACACCAGACATGTGGTGCGCCATTACTTACTAATGGCGCACTAATGGCGCACCATGTGCTAGTGCGCCATTAGTAGTGTTGAAAAAAAAATTTGTTACTAATGGCGCACCGTTGTACAGTGCGCCATTACTAGTTGACATAGTAATGGCGCACCAAACCCACCGTGCACCATTAGTAGTTTTGAAAAAAAATAAAAAAAAATTTGTTAGTAATGCCGAGCCCCACCTCCCCTCGCCCCGTCGCCCCCCTCCCCTCGCCACCCCCTTGCCCCACCTCCCCTCGCCCCGTCGCCCCACCTTCCCTTGCCC
>NC_057798.1:89396528-89397080 GCF_018294505.1 Triticum aestivum
CCCCATATGAATATTTTTTCATATTCATAAATATTTTCAAATAACAAATTTGAACATATTTTTTAAAAAATTATTACTGTTTTTATAAAAAAATATTACTGTTATGACTTAAACAAGTTTGAACATATTTAAACACAAATAAATATCAAACACCATTTTAAATGCATAAAAACAAAAATTGGGGAGCCTAGGAATCGAACCCAGGACCTCCTAGTGTGTGTGCTGCATGCTGACCAGTCGAGCTAGTGGGCGGGTTCTGATTTAGATAGGGTTAGGTGGAATATAACCTGACCAGTCAGGCTAGTGGTACTTATGGCGCACTAGGGGGAGGTGCGCCATTAGAACCCCCCCACTCCACCTATTGCCCTCGCACTTGGCCTCCCTCCCTTCCTCGCCAGATTCCCGAACCGTATGCCGCCGCCCACGCGCCCCCGCCGCCTCCCTCTCCCCTTCCTCCTCCTCGAACGCCGCCGCCCCCTCCGTCCACCGCAGCCGCCCACGCGCCCCCGCCGCCTCCCTCTCCCCTTTCCCCCCCTCGAGCGCCGCCTCCCC
>NC_057798.1:89397202-89400610 GCF_018294505.1 Triticum aestivum
CGCCGCCTCCCCCCGAGTCTCGCCTCCCCCATGAGCGCCGCCTCCCTCGCCTCCCTCCCTAAACCTCGGAGCCGCCGGAGACTTGGAGCCTCGGCGCCGCCCCACGTCCACCAGGAGAGGAGGCCTCACGTCCACCAGGAGAGGAGGCCCGCGACCTCCCCGCCGTCTATCCCCGCCTCCCCCAAGCTCGCCATCTCCGCCCTCCGTCGTCTCCGCTCCGGCCACCACCTCATCGTGGTCAGGTAACCCTCCTCCCTCTGCCTCTCTTCTCCTCTCTTCCTCCTCTCCTCCCTCCCGGCCATGCCCTCTTCTTCTCTCTATTGCTAGGTTTAGGTCAAATCCCTCTGTAATTTAGGTCAAATTAGGTTCAAAAAATTGCTAATTTTGGTCAGCAACCCATCAATTCTATGCTGAGAATGCCCTGTAGATGCAATAATATTTTAATCATGATCAAATATAACTGCACCCATAAATAGAACCATTTGCATAATAGGTATGTGTTTCCCTCTTCAGTGAAGGGAATTAAATGGTCTAAACCTCTTGGCTAGTGTGGTCAGTAACCCAAGGCCAAGGGTCTTTCATTTTAGGCAGGCAAGAGCTTCAATCCAAAAGCATTTGCTGTGGACTCCACTCAAAAGCCATTACTCAAAGTTCAGCTAGCACTAAAAAGGCTACTCCTAGTAGAAGTGTTGAATTAAACAAAGTATTTCCACTGGAACAGCTATGTATGTTTTCAGTGAGACTGTGCATGCTCTTTGTTTCGTGCAATCTAGTGTCGTACTGCCATCACAAAGTACATGACAAAACTAACAACACAGATGGCTTGTTGAAGTATCATAAGGTTATAGGATGATATTAAACAAAAGAAAACTATAAGCTAGGAATGAGTAGTCCTCTTTGAATCTCTTCAACCCAGCTTCTCTAGATGGTGCTATCCCTCTGAAATGCTTGTTGTATGGTTACGTCATGTTTATCTAGACTATATGTTATAAGAGCAAGTATAAGAGCAAAAGTTCAGTACTGTGAATAAATAAGTACTAATTAATTTGCTGATCAAGATGTTTGATTGTTTTCCTCTTGTTGATTGTTTGGTCAAAGCTGTCATGTTCTATTCAGGTAGACAGAGATGTATAGGATTGTTCAAAATATAAGGGCTGAGCTCAAGGAGCACAGCAGCAGCTGTCAGTAGTTACACACTTGCACTGCATCTATGATAGTTGGATGCAATATATTTCCTACTGTATTTGACTAGTGTTTAGGTCAACAACAATCCATGATTTTTTTAGTTAACAGCAATCCATGATTTTTAGTTAACAGCAACCCATGATTTTTAGTTATAAGCAATCCATGATTTTTAGTTAACAACAATCCATGATTTTTTGGCTGTTGGCTGCTGCTGTATGTTGCTACTACTACTTGTTGGTGGGGCACTGGCGCTACTGCTAGTCTTCTACTTGTTCTGGATGTGCTACTGCTAGTCTGCTGCTCATGTGTTGTTGTTAGTTACTTCGGTTGCTTGTTGGCTTCTGCTAGTGCTAGGCTGCTAGTAGTTCTGTAGTGTAGTTGCGGCTGCTAGTGCTAGGCTCCTAGCGTCCTCGCGGTGTTTTATGATCTGTTGTAAGGGTACTAATTGGTCTCTTCTGCTACTTATCAAAGATGGGGAAAGCAGCCACCGCCGCTCTGCCACACCGCAGTACGAGTTGGATGCTTCCGAGTTCTTCAGTATCATACTTGGGACTTTAGTATCATCCATGATGCAGGTATATAAAACGAGAGATCTTCCCTTCACCCATCTCATTATGAGATCTGTTGTTTGCTACATCACTCATTGTACCAAACTACAGAGGCTGCCTAATAGTTTTATGAACATGCTGGGTGAAGATCCGCCAGATAATGTGAAGCTGCGACAGGCCGGCAGCAGGTTTCGCAGGTTGTGGGATGTGGAGTTGGTGATCAAGGAGGGCCACATGTACTTGTATCATGGGTGGGAGAAGTTCTACCGTGCCTACGACCTGCGGCTGGGGTACTTCCTTCTCTTCAGGTACGACGACGACGCCACCATGCTCATCGTGAAGGTGTTCAACGCGACTATGTGCCGCATGCGCTACGCTGACGATGATGATGCCAGTATGTTCTGCCTCTTCTTATTCCTCTACATTTGGCTTTGTCTCACATCGATTGTTAACGGTCATTGTTGCATTTGGACAGGCAATGGGAGAGCAGCAGCGACACTGGCTACAGCCAAAGCAGCAGCAATTATGGCTGTAGTGAAAGCAATAGCGATTCTGGCTTTAGCGAAAGCAGCAGCAATTCTGGCAGCAGCGATTCTGACAACAAGAAGGATGATCCGGACTGGAGTGGGGGAGAAGAGGAGCAGAGTGGGGATGAGGAGCTGCAGGATGACGATGGGCATCAGGCTGAGGATGACCTAGCGCTGGTGGTGGCTGACCAAGGGCAAGAGATGGTGGTGGCTGACCATGGGCAAGAGATGGTGGTGGCTGACCATGGGCAAGAGATGGTGGTGGATGAGGATGACCTAGCGATGGTCGTGCCCATCCTGCCTGAAGGTGGCCTCGCGATGGTGGTGGTGCCTGACAATGACCACGCACCGGTGGTGGCGCCGGCGATCCCACAGCTGGTGACATGACCACGCCAATTGTGGCAGAAGACTACATCCCGCTGCTTCCACCGCCTCGCCGCTCTTGGCGCATCAGGCTGAGGAAGGAGAAGGAGAATAACAATGAGAACTGAACTATGTCAGGTATGTCAGATCTCCAAAATGATATATATATATATATATATATATACTTAGTTCCTATGTTATCTCTAATATGCTTAGTTTCCTATAGGTTAGCTCCAAAATTACTTATGTTAGCACAAAATGATCAAGTTTAAATAATAAGCTTATAGTCTTCTTCTTATTCTTCTTATTCTTCTTCTTTTCCAAAATGACATAGGTTAGCTTCATTTTACCTAAGTTGGCTCTAATATGCTAACTTAGAGAGCTTATATGCTTAGTTTCCTATAGGTTAGCTCCAAAATAACTTATGTTAGCACAAAATGATCAAGTTTACATAATAAGCCTATAGTCTTCTTCTTATTCTTCTTATTCTTCTTCTTTTCCAAAATGACATAGGTTAGCTTCATTTTATCTAAGTTGGCTCTAATATGCTAACTTAGAGAGCTTATATGCTTAGTTTCCTATAGGTTAGCTTCAAAATGACTTATGTTAGCACAAAATGATCAAGTTTACATAATAAGCTTATAGTCTTCTTATTATTCTTCTTTTCCAAAATGACATATTTTATCTTCATTTTACCTAAGTTGGCTCTAATATGCTAACTTAGAGAGCTTATATGCTTAGTTTCCTATAGGCTAGCTCCAAAATAATTTATGTTAGCACAAAAT
>NC_057798.1:89766472-89780940 GCF_018294505.1 Triticum aestivum
TTTGGAGCGCGCCCGGAGCGGAGCCGCTGATGTCCCTCTTCTGCTGCTGCGACAGTATGTCCAAGAGAGCTTCGGAGCACCAGGAGGCCATGGTTGGAGTGGTGTCGATAGAAGGAAGGGACCGGAGGAGAATTAGTGTGGGTCTTTGGCTATGGTTGGGAGCTGGGGCTCAAGTAAATATAGCGAGCGAATGGTAATGAGCCGCGGCAGACGGATGGACGGCTGGCACCGGAGTAGGTTCGTCGGGCGTGAATGCGGACGCTGCTTCAGTGACTTAACTGCAGGTGCGTTGGGTTACTGACATGTCGGCACAATGAGCGTCTGGCCCGCATGTCAGTGACACACCAACTGCACCTGCAGTTAAGTCTAGTGAATGCGGCATTGGCGCTCTGGAGAGACGGTGACCGTTTCAGGCGGGAAGCGCGCGCTAGCGATGGAGGTGGTTTCGGTAGGCCAGGGCGGTTAGATGCTGGCGTGGTGGTAAAGTGTGAACTCATGGATGACGAGACTTTGAAGCATATGCGGCACGTATTGACAACTAGGCATCCGTGCAACCGCTCTTGTCTCCAGCTAGCCTTCGACGACCACCACTAGATACCACACAACCATGCACAACTTACGAATAATGGACGAATCAATCAGACACACACTCGTGTGCAGTGGCACTAAGATCGGTTGCTCACGATAGTGCATACTACATACCATAGTACTTCTACCTCTTGAGCATCGCGTTGGATTTCCCCGAAGAGGAGAGGATGATGCAGCAAAGTAGCGTAAGTATTTCCTGCAGTTTTTGAGAACCAAGGTATCAATCCAGTAGGAGACCACGCACAAGTCCCTCGTACCTACACAAATCGATAGCTACTCGCAACCAACGCGATTAGGGGTTGTCAATCCCTTCACGGTCACTTACGAGGGTGAGATCTGATAGAGATGATAAATAATATTTTTGGTATTTTTGATATAGAGATGCAAAGTGAAAAGTAAAAGGAAAAGTAAAAACAAAGCAAATAATAAAGTGATAGAGATTGATATGATGAGAATAGACCCGGGGGCCATAGGTTTCACCAGTGGCTTCTCTCAAGAGCATAAGTATTCTACGGTGGGTGAACAAATTACTGTTGAGCAATTGACAGAATTGAGCATAGTTATGAGTATATCTAGGTATGATCATGTATATAGGCATCACGTCCGAGACAAGTAGATCGAAACAATTCTGCATCTACTACTATTACTCCACTCATCGACCGCTATCCAACATGCATCTAGAGTATTAAGTTAAAAACTGAGTAACGCCTTAAGCAAGATGACATGATGTAGAGGGATATATTCATGCAATATGATAAAAACCCCATCTTGTTATCCTCGATGGCAACAATACAATACGTGCCTTGCTGCCCCTGCTGTCACTAGGAAAGGACACCGCAAGATTGAACCCAAAGCTAAACACTTTTCCCATTGCAAGAACTACCAATCTAGTTGGCCAAACCAAATGGATAATTCGAAGAGACTTGCAAAGATAACTCAATCATACATAAACGAATTCAGAGAAGATTCAAATATTATTCATAGATAAGCTGGATCATAAACCCACAATTCATCGGTCTCAACAAACACACCACAAAAAAGATTACATCGAATAGATCTCCACAAGAGAGGGGGAGAACATTGTATTGAGATCCAAAAAGAGAGAAGAAGCCATCTAGCTACTAGCTATGGACCCGAAGGTCTGAAGTAAACTGCTCACACTTCATCGGAGAGGCTATGGTGTTGATGTAGAAGCCCTGCATGGTAGATGCCCCCTCCGGCGGAGCTCCGGAACAGGCCCCAAGATGGGATCTCGTGGATACAGAAAGTTGCGGCGGTGGAATTAGGTTTTTGGCTCCGTATTTGATTTTTCGGGGGTACATATGTATATATAGGAGGAAGGAGTACGTCGGTGGAGCAACAGGGGGGCCACGAGGTAGGGGGGCGCGCCCTAGGGGGGCGCCCCCACCCTTGTGACCACCTCTGTTACTTCTTGGAGTAGGGTCCAAGTTTCCTGGATCACGTTCGGTGAGAAAATCACATTCCAGAAGGTTTCATTCCGTTTGGACTCCATTTGATATTCCGTTTCTTCGAAACACTGAAATAGGAAAAAACAACAATTCTGGGCTGGGCCTTCGGTTAATAGGTTAGTCCCAAAATAATATAAATGTGGAAAATAAAGCCCAATATAGTCCAAAACAGTAGATAAAGTAGCATGGAGCAATAAAAAATTATAGATACGTTGGAGACGTTTCAGGCATCCCCAAGCTTAATTCCTGCTCGTCCTCGAGTAGGTAAATGATAAAAAAGAATTTTTGATGCGGAGTGATACTTTGGCATAATTTCAATGTAAATCTTCTTAATTGTGGCATGAATATTCAGATCCGAAAGATTCAAGACAAAAGTTCATATTGATATAAAAGTAATAATACTTCAAGTATACTAATCAAAGCAATCATGTCTTCTCAAAATAGCATGGCAATGAAAGTTATGCCTACAAAATCATATAGTCTGGCTGTTGCTCTATCTTCATCACACAAAGTATTTAATCATGCACAACCCCGATGACAAGCCAAGCAACTGTTTCATACTTTATTAATCTCAAACTCTTTCAACTTTCACGCAATACATGAGAGTGAGCCATGGACATATCACTATAGGTGGAATAGAATGGTGGTTGTGGATAAGACAAAAAGGATAAGATAGTCTCACATCAACTAGGCGTATCAACGGGCTATGGAGATGCCCATCAATAGATATCAATGTGAGTGAGTAGGGATTGCCATTCAATGGATGCACTAGAGCTATATGTATATGAAAGCTCAACAAAAGAAACTAAGTGGGTGTGCATCCAACTTGCTTGCTCACGAAGACCTAGGGCACTTTTGAGTAAGCCCATCATTGGAATATACAAGCCAAGTTCTATAATGAAAAATTCCCACTAGTATACTAAAGTGACAACATATGAGACTCTCTTATCATGAAGATCATGGTGCTACTTTGAAGCACAAGTGTGGTAAAAGGATAGTAGCATTGTCCCTTCTCTCTTTTTCTCTCAATTTTTTTTGTTTGGGCCTTTTCTTTTTTTATGGCCTCTTTTTTTTTATTTTTCGTCCGGAGTCTCATCCCGACTTATGGGGGAATCATAGTCTCCATCATCCTTTCCTCACTGGGACAATGCTCTAATAATGATCATCACACTTTTATTTTCTTACAACTCAACAATTACAACTCGATACTTAGAACAAAATATGACTCTATATGAATGCCTCCGGCGGTGTACCGGGATATGCAATGAATCAAGAGCGACATGTATGAAAATTATGAAGGTGGCCTTTCCACAAATACAATGTCAACTACATGTTCATGCAAAAAGCAATATGACAATGATGGAGCGTGTCATAATAAACAGAACGGTGGAAAGTTGCATGGCAATATATCTCGGAATGGCTATGGAAATGCCATAATAGGTAGGTATGGTGGCTGTTTTGAGGAAGGTATATGGTGGGTGTATGATAGCGGCGAAAAGTGCGCGGTATTAGAAAGGCTAGCAAAGGCGGAAAGGTGAGAGTGTGTATAATCCATGGACTCAACATTAATCAAAAGAACTCATGCACTTGCTGCAAAAATTTAGAAGTCAACAAAAACCAAAGCACTACGTGCATGCTCCTAGGGGGATAGATTGGTAGGAAAATACCATCGCTCGTCCCCAACCGCCACTCATAAGGAAGAAAAACAATAAATAAAATTGTGCTCCAACTTCATCACAAATTGGTTCACCATACGTGCATGCTACGGGAATCACAAACTTCAACACAAGCATTCTTTAAATTCATAATCACCAAACTAGCATTACTTTGATATTATCACCTCCATATCTCAAAACAATTATCAAGCATCAAACTTATCTTAGTATTCAACGCACTCAAAAGAAAGTTTCACATAACTTGAATACCAAGTATATTATCATTAAGCAAATTACCATGCTATTAACGACTCTCAGAATAATCTAAGTGAAGCATGAGAGATCAATAGTTTCTTTAAAACAAATCCACCACCGTGCTCTAAAAGATCTAAGTGAAGTACTAGAGCAAAAATTATCACGCTCAAAAGATATAAGTGAAGCACTAGAGCAAAACTATCAAGCTCAAAAGATATAAGTGAAGCACTAGAGCAAAACTATCAAGCTCAAAAGATATAAGTGAAGCACTAGAGCAAAACTATCAAGCTCAAAAGATATAAGTGAAGCACATAGAGTATTCTAGCAAATTCCAAATCATGTATAGCTCTCTCAAAAGGTGTGTACATCAAGGATGATTGTGGTAAACTAACAAGCAAAGAAGCAAATAATACAAGACGCTCCAAGCAAAACACATATGATGTGGTGAATAAAAATATAGCTCCAAGTAAATTACCGATGGAAGTAGAAGAAAGAGGGGATGCCTTCCGGGGCATCCCCAAGCTTTGACTTTTTGGTGTCCTTGGATTATCTTGGGGGTGCCATGGGAATCCCCAAGCTTAGGCTCTTGCCACTCCTTGTTCCATAATCCATCAAAAGAATTCACCCAAAACTTGAAAACTTCAGCACAGAAAACTCAATAGAAATCTCGTGAGCTCCGTTAGAGAAAGAAAACAAAAGACTACTTCAAGGTACTGTAATGAACTCATTATTTATTTATATTGGTGTTAAACCTACTGTATTACAACTTCTCTATGGATTATAAACTATTTTACTAGCCATAGATTCATCAAAATAAGCAAACAACACACACAAAACAGAATCTGTCAAAAACAGAACAGTCTGTAGCAATCTGTAACTAACGCAAACTTCTGGAACTATAAAAATTCTACCAAACTATGAAGTCCTGGAAAATTTGTTTATTGAACATCAGCAAAAAGAATCAACTCAAAAGAACGTTCCGGTGATTTAACAAAATTATATTCGTGCGTGCAAAGTTTCTGTTTTTCAGCAGAATCAAATCAACTATCATCGTAGGTTATCCTATAGGTTCTACTTGGAACAAACACTAATTAAAAGATAAAACCACATCTAAACAGAAGCTAGATGGATTATTTATTCCTAAAAAGAATCAAAAACAAAAAATAAAATTGGGTTGCCTCCCAACAAGCGCTATCGTTTAACGCCCCTAGCTAGGCATAAAAGCAAGGATAGATCTAGGTTTTGCCATCTTTGGTAGGCAATCCGTAAGTGGCTCTCATGATAGATTCATATGGTAATTTTATTTTCTTTCTAGGGAAGTGTTTCATGCCCTTCTTTAAGGGAAATTAGAATCTAATATTCCCTTCCTTCATATCTATAATTGCACCAATCGTTCTAAGGAAAGGTCTACCAAGAATAATGGGACATGAAGGATTGCAATCTATATCAAGAACGATAAAATCTACAGGCACATAATTCCTATTTGCAACAATAAGAACATCATTAATTCTTCCCATAGGCTTTTTAATAGTGGAATCCGCAAGATGCAATTTTACAGAGCAATCTTCAAAGTCATGGACATCTAGCAAATCACACAAAGTTTTGGGAATAGTAGAGACACTAGCACCCAAATCACACAAAGCATGAAACTCATAATCTTTAATTTTCATTTTAATAGTAGGTTCCCACTCATCAAAGAGTTTTCTAGGGATAGAAACTTTCAACTCAAGTTTTTCTTCATAAGATTGCATCAAGGCAACAACAATGTGTTTGGTAAAGGCCTTATTTTGACTATAAGCATGAGGAGAATCTAGCACGGAGTGCAAAAAGGAAATACAACCAATCAAAGAGCAATTTTCATAATTAAATTCCTTGAGATCCAAAATTGTGGGTTTAGCAATATCTAGGTTTTTATTTCTTTCAATCCCACTTTCATCAATTTCATCATCAAGATCTAGAAACTCCGAATTCTTAGAACGTCTTCTAGGTAAAGGAAGATCATATTCAGTTTCATCAAGATTCATATTGCAAAACAAAGATTTAATGGGGGACACAACAATAACTTTTAGATCTTCATCTTGATTTTCATAGGAATTCGGTTTAGCGGCCATCTTATTGACTAAGGTAGCTTGCATATCCGAAATTTCAGCGGTCATCTTTTCAAGACGAGCAATTTGGGCTCTTATACCATCGAATTCTTTAGACATATCATCGAGTTCTTTATTCATATAACTCATAAAACCTTTTTGTTCCTTAAGCTCGTTTCTAAAGAAATTATTATGCTCAAATTGCAAAACCATAAACTTTCTGACATTACTTTTGATCTCCTCTAGCCTTTTATGATGGCCGCTAAGCAAACTAACACACGAGCCATCGCAACAAGTAAGCAAACTAACACACGAGCCATCGCGACAAGTAAGCAAACTAACACACGAGCAAACAAACGGACGAGGAAAAACACAAAAGGGAAAGAAGAGGAGGAGATTGGGAAAGAGAGGGCGAATAAAACGGCAAGGGTGAAGTGGGGGAGAGGAAAACGAGAGGCAAATAATGTAATGCACGATATAGGGATTGTGATGGGTACTTCGTATGGTTGACTTGCTTGCGTGAGCCTCCCTGGCAACGGCGCCAGAAATTCTTCTTGCTACCTGTTGAGCACTGCATTGGATTTTCCCGAACAGGAGAGGATGATGCAGCAAAGTAGCGTAAGTATTTCCCTCAGTTTTTGAGAACCAAGGTATCAATCCAGTAGGAGACCATGCACAAGTCCCTCGTACCTACACAAATCGATAGCTACTCGCAACTAACGCGATTAGGGGTTGTCAATCCCTTCACGGTCACTTACGAGGGTGAGATCTGATAGAGATGATAAATAATATTTTTGGTATTTTTGATATAGAGATGCAAAGTGAAAAGTAAAAGGGAAAGTAAAAAAAGCAAATAATAAAGTGAAAGAGATTGATATGATGAGAATAGACCCGGGGGCCATAGGTTTCACTAGTGGCTTCTCTCAAGAGCATAAGTATTCTATGGTGGGTGAACAAATTACTGTTGAGCAATCGACAGAATTGAGCATAGTTATGAGTATATCTAGGTATGATCATGTATATAGGCATCACGTCCGAGACAACTAGGTCGAAACGATTCTGCATCTACTACTATTACTCCACTCATCGACCGCTATCCAGCATGCATCTAGAGTATTAAGTTAAAAACAGAGTAACGCCTTAAGCAAGATGACATGATGTAGAGGGATAAACTCATGCAATATGATAAAAGCCCCATCTTGTTATCCTCGATGGAAACAATACAATATGTGCCTTGCTGCTCCTGCTGTCACTTGGAAAGGACACCGCAAGATTGAACCCAAAGCTAAACACTTTTCCCATTGCAAGAACTACCAATCTAGTTGGCCAAACCAAACGGATAATTCTAAGAGACTTGCAAAGACAACTCAATCATACATAAAAGAATTCAGAGAAGATTCAAATATTATTCATAGATAAGCTGGATCACAAACCCACAATTCATCGGTCTCAACAAACACACCGCAAAAGGAAGATTACATCGAATAGATCTCCACAAGAGAGAGGGAGAACATTGTATTGAGATCCAAAAAGAGAGAAGAAGCCATCTAGCTACTAGCTATGGACCCGAAGGTCTGAAGTAAACTACTCACACTTCATCGGAGAGGCTATGGTGTTGATGTAGAAGCCCTCAGTGGTAGATGCCCCCTCCGGCAGAGCTCCGGAACAGGCCCCAAGATGGGATCTCGTGGATACAGAAAGTTGCGGCGGTGGAATTAGGTTTTTGGCTCCGTATTTGATCTATCGGGGGTACGTAGGTATATATAGGAGGAAGGAGTACGTCGATGGAGCAACAGGGGGCCCACGAGGTAGGGGGGCGCGCCCTAGGGGGGGCGCCCCCACCCTCGTGACCGCCTCTGTTACTTCTTGGAGTAGGGTCCAAGTTTCCTGGATCATGTTCGGTGAGAAAATCACGTTCCCGAAGGTTTCATTCCGTTTGGACTCCGTTTGATATTCCGTTTCTTCGAAACACTGAAATAGGCAAAAAAAACAACAATTCTGGGCCGGGCCTCCGGTTAATAGGTTAGTCCCAAAAATAATATAAAAGTGGAAAATAAAGCCCAATATAGTGCAAAACAGTAGAGAAAGTAGCATGGAGCAATCAAAAATTATAGATACGTTGGAGATGTATCAAGTACCCTCTCTAGCTAGGCTATTTTATAGATTGTCGTTGTGATGGACGATATACATGAGCAAGGCGCTCCGAGTATAACCATTGGTGTTGAGCCAGGTGAATACATGCTCAGCGTTCGCGTAGGCCTCCATCAAATGTCTAAACAGTAATGTGAGGCACTGCCGGTGCGCGCAGGTGATGGGCTTGCTGTTTGCGTTGCGTCATGAGTAGGACTTTGATGGAGAGGGCGACGTGCATGCATTAGCATGCTTTGACAGTGTGAGCGTGAGTGTCTGACGCAAAGTATTTCATTTTCATTTGGCTGACGAGTGTGCGTTGCAGCGACGAGTCCGTGGTTTGATTCCCCACATACGCATAATTTTGGTTTTTATTTCTTTCTCCACTGATAGGTAGGCCCGCGTAGATAGATAAAGAAAACGAGCTGATGAGGCGCATGCAGACTGTTTGACTGGTCAACCAGACAAATACGGATATACGTTGAGCCAGTGACCGTATAATCACCATATCTCGTATACAATGATCAAAGTGAGCTATCAAGACAAGTTCAATGACCGCCAATGCATTTTACTCGGTAATAAATGACCAGGATCAAAGAGGAATCCAAATTTCCTTCGTCTTCTGTCCTTGAGCTCTTGACAAACCAATGCACTATATGGTTGTCCGACCACTCCACCCTAGAGCTCTCACCAAGCGTCGTTCATGCCACCGCACCGCACACTAACCGGTAAGGAAGCGATGGCATCCCGCCGCGCCGAGTTCCTCGCCACCCACGACCGCACAAAAAATGGTAGGGAAGCGATGGCATCCCGCCGTGCCGAGTTCATCGCCACTCGCGACCTCACACCTATGTGGGAGGAATTTGAAGCTGCCAAGGCCGAATGGGGGGTAGAGCAAGACGCGGCCAAAGCCGCATAGAGGGAGCGGAAAAGCCAGAAAGCACTCAAGAAAAGAGAGGCTCGCCACCACAAGAAAGCAGAGGACGCACGCGCTGCTGCGGAGAGGTCGGTGGAGATCCAAGCATGGTGGGGTGTCGAAGACAAAGCCAGGAAGGAGAACGATGGCGTCTGGCCAACATGTGAGAAGTAGTGGTACTAGTGGTTAGTGTGTGTGTCTGTGTCTGAGTACGAGCATGTACCAGTACTACTAGTTACTACTGTAGTTTTTAGAGCAAATTACCAATACATTAGCCTAGACTCAATGGAAAAATTCCTATCCTATGCATCAAATGGCATCTCTTTCTCTATAGGAATTGAGATGCATGTCATCTCACTTCCTATGATTTTCCTATTCCTATAAAATTCCTATCCTATGAACGAAAGAGGCCTCTGTTGGAGTAACTACTGTAGCTAGCAGTACTGCTTGTACAGTAGTTTTCTTCAAGAAGCGGAATTCAACAAAGTCATGATGGTTCCTTCGTCCGAGCAACTTCAAAGTGGGAAAGGTTGGGCCTGTCATTTGAAGGCTCATTAGTCATTATTACTGCGGCACGATGACTGGGGTGACTCTCCCTTGGAGTTCTGCATGCATGGAAAGTGGACCAAGATGGTCGACGTCCCACATGTTTGCGAACGGAAGTATTCTTTCCGATATCGAGGAGCAAGGAAATCGCTTGGTATAGTATCACTGCTGATTGGTTCTAAAAAAAATAGTATCACTGCTGATTTATATTTATTTTTTATTTCTGATGAATGCTAGCGTTTCAACTCTTACAACGAAGAGTGCCAAACATGGCACGTGCTGTATGTCCCACACCTCAACGAAAGGAGTGGGCCATGAACAGCGTGGTAGAGCCCAGCGCAAAAAAACAACAACGTGGTAGAGCGTCTCCACTTCTTCCTTTTCTGGGTCGGAGACCACACGTAGTAGTACTAGTGGTATGAACGATACAAAGTGTGACCTGAAGAAAAAGACACGTCTAGTTGGAAGGTCTCGGGGCATACACATAAACAAATATAAAAGCTAATATGTGCCTCCAACTAATATAGTAGTAGTAGAGTACTTAGGCACGTACTCCATAACATCACCGTGCATTGCACGTACAAAATTTAGTGGTACTCCCTCCGTTCCAAATTACTCGTCGTGGTTTTAGTTCAAATTGAACTAAAACCAAGACGAGTAATTTGGAATGGAGGGAGTACGTAGTAAGAGAAAAATGCCGCCCAAGAGTTCCCTTCTCAACCCACTTTTGTGTGTTTGGTAGAGTGTATGGAGGGTGCATGAGTCCACACTAGTTTAGCACAAATACACTAGAAGCATGCATGAAGAGAGCATGCATGAAGAGGGGTGTTGAGTTGAGCATGCATGAAGAGGGAACAACTATGCTGAGACGAGAACGCAACCAAACACACCCTATATGCCACGCATGTTCATACCATTTGTGCCTTTCTACTTCACTTACTGCGCTGCATTACTCAGGTTTGTACGTCCACTCCTTGGTACATGTCTATCTCGTAGTTCTAGTCCCACGTGTTCTTCATATAGATGGAACGATCCTTGCATGACACGTGCACCTTGATGCTAGATATCTTGCGTGTTGGCAAAAGGATGGACAAAGCTCACGTAAAAAATAGAGTGGAAGAACATAGATTCCCGACGACCGAGAAGGAGCAATGAACCTCGTGGTGGAGCTTCTGCACTCATAATATTTTATATTATTCAGCGATATAAAATCAACCAATCATCTCCACAGTGGACTGGAAGAGTACGAAACATGGCAGCCCAGTGTAGTTACATCATAATAGTACATAGCTAACCCATGCTATCACCATATTTCTTGGCTTCCGTGCGACACCTATCTCTAGTAATCCAGCAGCCCGTATCACTTCTCCCTCCTCGTCTCTCTCAAAGTGCGGTGGGCTGGCGTGTTTGCCGTCTATTCAGGTCGGTTAACTCATCACATGTTAGCGACATGCCAAGAGCATTCTAAAAAAAATTCCTTTCACATTCCGTTTTCAAAAAGAAAAAAAATTCTTTCACGTACGAATTTGACTGTATGCTTTGAGCAACTTGCATGTCCTATACTGCTCCTGTTTGGATACTCTAACTTAGCTAGAAGTTAGACTAACTCATGACTAACCCTGAACTAACCGTAGCCAAAGAGGTGTTTGGGTGACAGGGTCAGATTGACAATAAATGCACTTGATGGAGAAAGAAAAGTGATTTTTCAGTGGTCCCAATGAGAACTATCTCCAGTTAGCACCTCTTGGGTGGGATAGTTTTTTTGGTGGGTTCGGTGCAACTTGCTCCAATTTAAACCCTCATGCTTTGATACTTTAGGGCTATTTGAGCCCGAACTAGCTCAAACTAACTCTAACCCATGGATCCAAACAGGGCCTATGGCCAGCCTCGACGCGGAGCAGTCGCGTGCACCGGGAAGCGACGCTCTCTCGGCCGTTGCGCCGCTTCAAACTGGCACCAGTGAGAGGTCGCCTCCGCTCTGGCCGGGCATTAATGCGGCACTGATGCTCCAGGGTGATGCTGACCGTTTCACGCGGGAAGCGCACGCTGGCAAGGGAGTATAGGTTTTGAACCATTTCAGTTGTAGTACTGGTAGTTTGTAAAACTACTCAATTATTGCACTCAGTTTCCTAAGAAATTGTGGTAAAAACGTTACTCCACAACCCGCTTCCCTTCTCCTTCCTCTTCTACCGCTCGCGCACATCCGCAGGAAGCAACCGGTTAACCGTTATGTAGGAGTGCTAGCACAAAAAGATGCATGCATGACCTCTAAAATTTCCAGAATAAAGTGCCGCTCCCGCGGGAGTATGGCGTATGTTGTTACCAGTTACCTTCGGCCGGGCCATGGCTACCGGGCGACGGCGACCAGAGAAGAGGCGGCGGGAGGGGAATGAATGCAGCTACTGTTTGGGTTCGCCATTGATACTCCTCCAACGTATCTATTTTTCCAAACACTTTTGCCCTTGTTTTGGACTCTAATTTGCATGATTTGAATGAAACTAACCCGGACTGACGCTGTTTTTAGCATAACTGCCATGGTGTTGTTTATTGTGGACAAAGCAAAAGTTCTTGGAATGCCCTGAAAATCCACGGAGATAACTTTTGGAAAATATAAAAAATACTGGCAAAAGAGTCAAGGCCAGGGGGCCCACACCCTATCCACGAGGGTGGGGGCGCGCCCTCCCCCTGGGTGCGCCCCCTGTCTCGTGGGCCCCCTGGTGCTCCACCGACCTCAACTCCAACTCCATATATTCTGTTTCACGGAGAAAAAAATCAGAGAGAAAGTTTCATCGCGTTTTACGATATGGAGCCGCCGCCAAGACCTAATCTCTCTCGGGAGGGCTGATCTGGAGTCCGTTCGGGGCTCCGGAGAGGGGGATTTGTCGCTGTCATCATCATCAACCATCCTCCATCACCAATTTCATGATGCTCATTGCCGTGAGTAATTCCATCATAGGCTTGCTAGACGGTGATGGGTTGGATGAGATTTACCATGTGATCAAGTTAGTTTTGTGAGGGTTTCATCCCTAGTATCCACTATGTTCTGAGATTGATGTTGCTATGACTTTGCTATCCTTAGTGCTGGTCACTAGGGCCCGAGTGCCATGATTTCAGATCTGAACTTATTATGTTTTCATGAATATATGTGAGTTCTTGATCCTATCTTGCTAGTATATAGTCACCTATTATGTGTTATGATCCGACAACCCCGAAGTGACAATAATCGGGATACTTCTCGGTGATAACCATAGTTTGAGGAGTTCATGTATTCACTATGTGCTAATGCTTTGTTTCGGTTCTCTATTAAAAGGAGGCCTTAATATCCCTTAGTTTCCACTAGGACCCCGCTGCCACGGGAGGGTAGGACAAAAGATGTCATGCAAGTTCTTTTCCATAAGCACATATGACTATATTCGGAATACAGGCCTACATTACATTGATGAACTAGAGCTAGTTCTGTGTCACCCTATGTTATAGCTATTACATGAGGAATTGCATCCAACATAATTATCCATCACTGATCCAATGCCTACGAGCTTTTCACATATTGTGCTTCGCTTATTTACTTTTCCGTTGCTACTGTTATAATTACTACAAAACTGCTATCTTTACTTTTGCCACTGTTACCATTATTATCATACTACGTTGCTACAGATACTAAGTTATCCAGGTGTGGTTGAATTGACAACTCAACTGCTAATACTTTAGAATATTCTTTGGCTCCCCTTGTGTCGAATCAATAAATTTGGGTTGAATACTCAACCCTCGAAAGCTGTTGCGATCCCCTACACTTGTGGGTTATCAGCCGTCTGGCTTAAATAAATGCGCAGCATCATGTGTACCCGTGGGTGCACAAATTGTAACATACGTGTCTGCTTAAGTGGGCATCACGTAACTGGTGTGTGTGTGAGAGAGAGAGAGATTCTGAGAGACTGAGTGTGTGTGTGCGACTCTACTCTTCGGACATGTACTCAACCTTTTGCATCAGGATATAAGTATAATGGTATTTACTTTAGCTAGTGATTTACGTGGCCATGTTAACGTGGTTGTGTAAAAAAAACGTCACTTCCTGCTCGTGATTTGCGTTATATAATTACAAGCAAGATGCTCGTGCATTGCACGAAACATCAATATGCATTTTTTTACAAAACACCTATTGTGATTGACCCATGCAGGAGTAATCCCATGTGTAAAAACTAATAATATCTCGAGAATTTTATCAGAAAACTGGTATCTCGAGAATGTCATCGAAAAAATGAAAGATGAGAGATAATGTGAGGAGTGGAGCGTGGTGGTGACTGGTGGTCGGAATGGGCGGAGGCATGGGGATGGACGGCGCCGTCAGGCGGCAGCGGCCACCATGCTAGATTGTTCCAGAGACTTCCTTTTTTAATTGCTCAGCAATGAGGTTGTGGGAGATAAGGATGTGGAGAGAGGTGCGGGTATCTTTTGTAAAATTATCATAGTTTGCTTTCTATCCGTCAGGTATAGACCAGACAGTCTATATTACAAGATGGCAGGCACACCATCATCGCCAACTCAATTTTTTATAAGGGTACATATGATCAGTTTGCTAACTACTAAAGTAAACTGGAATTTTTCCATGTTATACATGTAAATTAAGGTCATTTTTTATCATACGGGTAAGGTTGGATGAAGGGTGGTAGAAACTAATGCTCCGCCTAGAGCATGTGTGTGTGAGATGGAGTCTTAGTGTGTGTGTGTGTGTGTGTATGTGTGTGTGAGAGAGAGATAGAGAGAGAGATGGAGTCTTAGTGTGTGTGTGTGATGGAGTCTTAGTGTGTGTGTGTGTGAGAGAGAG
>NC_057798.1:89781413-89785144 GCF_018294505.1 Triticum aestivum
GGGATATAGGGGAAGAGTGAGAGGGGGGGGGGGATAGCTAGAAGGAGATTGTTAAGTGCGAGTGTGTGTTTTACCCATCCAGGCGTAAGTTATGTGCACACAAGAAGAGAACGATTCGACGTGGCATTAGGGTTGAGGGTAAATTAACTACGCATGGAGACATAGAGACCTTGAACATGCATGTGTGAGAGGTATACATGTATACGTGGGATGTGTGTGTGTGTGCGCACGCATGATCGAGATAAAAGAAAGAAGACATAAGTCATAAGATCAACGACATGGGAGAGACGGATCGGCATGAAAATATGCATGCATGTGAGAATGCAGGGAAGAAGGCCCGACAATTGAGCATGTGTTTTTGTCTTTAAGAGATAGTGGCGTGGGTTGGAGCATGCATCTATGGCGAGCAGAGGGAGTGAGGCACAACGATTGTGCAAAAGAGATCAACCTATAAATGCATATGTATGGAGAGACATAAATAGCGTGGGTGATAGGAAGCAAGACTGCGTGCGAGAAAGAAATGTTGATGGAGAAACTACAGATAGATATAGAGATGGAGATGCTAGCTAGAGGGACATTCGCTAGTTTGAGTGTTGGAGATGACCGCCGGGTGGTTCAGAGGGTGAAGTTATGTGTGTGAGAGAGAAAGATTAAAAGAGGGCACTTGATTGCATGTAGAGATAAACATATGTAGTGTGCGTGATAGGAAGCAAGAGTGAGGGCGAGAAAGAAGGTTGATGGAGAAACAAATAAATAGAAAGATAAAGATGCTAGCTAGTGTGCGTTAGAGATAGGAGTCGAGTGGATCAGAAGTCTGAGTTATGTGTGTGGGTGTGAGAGAGATAGAGAGAGGGTGCATGTGAGTCACATACAAACAAATATCAGAGAGAAACGAGATCCCGAGAGACGGAGTTTTGTGTCTGCGAGAGAGAAATATATTTCAGAATGAGAGTGATAGCTAGAGAGACATATGAGGGAACGCAAGATATCTCTCGGGAGAGAGAGTGTGTGTGAGCGACATACAAGAGAACGGTGGAGAAATATGAGACCCTGGGAGACAGAGTTTGTGTTTGTGTGTGAGAAAGAGATATTTAAGAGGAAGAGTCGTAGGTTCTCATACCTAAGGAGCGAAAGACATCTCTGTATGAGGGGTGTGCGAGTGGCACATAGGGGAATAGTAGAGAGAAATGAGACCTCGGGAGACAAAGTTTTATGTTTGTGTGAGAGAAAGAGATTCCACATGGAGAATCATAGTTAGAGACACATAGCAGGGAGCGAGATATACTTAGAGAGAGATAGAGTGATGAACGTCGAGGGAGAGAGTACGGACAGTGTGTTACGAAGATAAAAGATCATTGTCGACATACATGTAGCACGAGAGATACTCGAGAGACGATGAACGCGTATAGGTCGAGATAGTCCTATATAAGCATGAGTGATAGCTATATGAGACGAATATCTGGATTAAAGGGGATTCAAATATTTAAACTGGAGATCATGACATCGATAATATCATAACGCAAATTGGTGTATCAAACATGCATATTCATTTGAATTTGGGGACACGTGTAATGTTATATAGTTTATCAATATTGGTGATCCATAGATTCTTTAAATAGAAACAATGCATGGTTTATATGCAATTAATGTCTAAACGGGATTACACTATATGTTGCGTGTGTGAAACACATTATACATGTTTGAGAAGTAAAAAAACCCGCATGAAACACACATTAATTGGAGACAGTTAGCGAGGAATGCATACATTGGATTTCAACATAAATAGGTTTCAAATATTTGAAAATCCAAATTGATGGATACAACATTATGAATCTGAGGTCATGCCATTTGTAAACCATATTTATGTATAAACGGTGTTGTGCTTTTGAAAGTATATAAAAAAATGTTGTATATAGAATTTTATTCCAAACGAAAATGGATCCCGCCCAAAAAAATAGAATATAAACGGGATTCGAATTGAATTGGCACGGTAAACATGCACTCTGCAAAATTTGAACGAAGCGGGGAAAGTCGCAGTAACCGCCCAAAACCAAAATCTGCGAGATGGAAATTACTACCGCCTATCCCTGACACGCAAAGCCTCTCTGCTCGATTTCTATAGGTTTCGATAGGGGGGGTTTGTAATTTCACTCAAACGTGACATAACCGCCTCTCACCCGGATTCATACACGATGGGCGCCAAAACACAGTGTATCCTCGGCCGAAATCGATTCCGTCCCCGATTCATACATGATGGGCGCCAAAAACAAACTCTCGTCAGCAAATATTTGGTGTATGCGAGATTACCGTCCTATCCCCAACCGACTAATATTGTTGTGATGTAGGAAATTTGAAAATGGGGGCTAAGTTTGTAAATTTTCCTCGCATTTGAGACAAGCGTGCCCTGAAGACATGGTTCCCTCCTTCCTCTCTACCTCCATTTCCCCATTCGTACTCCGTGGGCGCCAAAACACCCTCTCCACCCCAGCCTCCTCCGTCCGCCGCCCCATCCACCGCCGTCCTCCTCCACCATGCCGGAGCTGATACCCCGATGCCGCCGTTCATTATAAGACATCGACCTCTCTCAGCCACGACTTCAGACCGGGAACCTTGCATACCGTCCTCTCGCTTCATCCCCGCCATCGTCCAACAGCCATCACTACCGCAGCACCATCAAATTCTCAGCAGATTCATACACGACGCCGCACCAGAGGTGGTACTCTTTCGTATTTGCTCAACTTATTTATCACAACAACAATATAGATCGCCACTGCTTTACTCTGATTTCTTGTCCATCACTTACTTGCTAGTTGAAAGCAAACATTGGTTGCGATGTTGCCTTTGTCCGGCTTGCACCTTCAGATTCGCCATGGCACGCTCAACACTATACTCCCAATGCTTATGGTTTTCCCTTTTTATATTCCACACTAGTTTAATCACAGTAGACTAAATTTCAAAATTGGGTCAGTCGATTTTTCAGAGCTCGCCGGAGTTCGCCGGTGCGAACGAAAGGGCTCGAGTGGGGACGGTGGTTGTGGGGGCGATGGTGGGGCCTCGCCAAACAAAGAAAACTCGACGCGGGTGGGGGTGGCGGTGGGGGTGGGGGTGGCGGAGGAACATAGGCGGTGGGGGCCTGTGGTCCAGCCGGCGGCCCGTGTAGTGTTCTGTATGTTGGGAACGTACTAATTTCAAAAAAAAATCCTACACACACGCAAGATCATGGTGATGCATAGAAACGAGAGGGGAGAGTGTTGTCCACGTACCCTCATAGACCGAAAGAGGAAGCCTTAGCGCAACGAGGTTGATGTAGTCGAGTACCGAATGTATGGCACCTCCGAGTTCAGCACACGTTCAGCTCGATGATGTCCCACGAACTCCGATCCAGCAGAGCTTTGCAAGAGAGTTCCGTCAGCACGATGGCGTGATGATGGTGTTGATGATGCTACCGACGCAGGGCTTCGCCTAAGCACTGCTACAATATTACCGAGGTCAAATATGGTGGAGAGGGGCTCCGCACATGGCTAAGAGATCAATGATCAATTGTTGTGTCAAGAGGTGCCCCACTAACCCCGTATATAAAGGAGCAAGGGGGGAGTCCTACTCCCACCGGGAGTTTGACTCCTCCTTTCCTTGTTGGAGTAGGAGAGGGGAAGGAAGGGAGAGAGAGAAAGAGAGGAAGGAAAGGGGGGCGCCGCCCCCTTCCTTGTCCAATTCGGACTAGAGGGGGGGGG
>NC_057798.1:89785320-89810695 GCF_018294505.1 Triticum aestivum
GGGGGGGGGCGCGGCCTGCCCTGGTCGCCCCTCCTCGTCTCCACTAGGGCCCATGAGGCCCAATAAACCCCCCCGGGGGGGGGGGGGGTTCCGATAACCCCCCGGTACTCCGGGATATGCCCGAAACCCTCCGAAACCATTCCGGTGTCCGAACATAGTCATCCAATATATCGATATTTACGTCTTGACCATTTCAAGACTCCTCGTCATGTCTGTGATCATATCTGGGACTCCTAACTACCTTCGGTACATCAAAAACACAAAAAACTCATAATACCGATCGTCACCAAACTTTAAGCGTGCGGACCCTACGGGTTCGAGAACTATGTAGACATGACCAAGACACATTTCTGGTCAATAACCAATAGTGGAACCTGGATGCTCATATTGGTTCCCACATATTCTTCGAAGATCTTTATCGGTCAAACCGCATAACTACATACGTTGTTCCCTTTGTCATCGGTATGTTACTTGCCCGAGATTCAATCGTCGGTATCTCAATACCTAGTTCAATCTCGTTACCGGCAAGTCTCTTTACTCGTATGTAATGCATCATCCCGCAACTAACTCATTAGTCACATTGCTTGCAAGGCTTATAGTGATGTGCATTACCGAGAGGGCCTAGAGATACCTCTCTGACAATCGGAGTGACAAATCCTAATCTCGAAATACGCCAACTCAACATGTACCTTCAGAGACACCTGTAGAGCTCCTTTATAATCACCCAGTTACATTGTAATGTTTGGTAGCACACAAAGTGTTCCTCCGGTAAACGGGAGTTACATAATGTCTGTCATAGGAACATGTATACGTCATGAAGAAAGCAATAGCAACATACTAAACGATCAAGTGCTAAGCTAACGGAATGGGTCAAGTCAATCACATCATTCTCCTAATGATGTGATCCTATTAATCAAATGACAACTCATGTGTATGGCTAGGAAACACAACCATCTTTGATCAACGAGCTAGTCAAGTAGAGGCATACTAGTGACACTATGTTTGTCTATGCATTCACACATGTATTATGTTTCCGGTTAATACAATTCTAGCATGAATAATAAACATTGATCATGATATGAGGAAATAAATAATAACTTCATTATTGCCTCTAGGGCATTTTTCCTTCAGTCTCCCACTTGCACTAGAGTCAATAATCTAGATTACACAGTAATGATTCTAACACCCATGGAGCCTTAGTGCTGATCATGTTTTGTTCGTGGAAGAGGCTTAGTCAACGGGTCTGCAACATTCAGATACGTATGTATCTTGCAAATCTTTATGTCTCCCACCTGGACTTGGTCCCAGATGGAATTGAAGCGTCTCTTCATGTGCTTGGTTCTCTTGTGAAATCTGGATTCCTTTGCCAAGGCAATTGCAATAGTATTGTCACAAAAGATTTTCATTGGACCCGATGCACTAGGTATGACACCTAGATCGGATATGAACTCCTTCATCCAGACTCCTTCATTTGCTGCTTCCGAAGCAGTTATGTACTCCGCTTCACATGTAGATCCCGCCATGAAGCATTATTTAGAACTGCACCAACTGACAGCTCCACCATTCAATATAAACACATGTCCAGCTTGTGATTTAGAATCGTCCGGATCAGTGTCAAAGCTTGCATCGACGTAACCATTTACGACTAGCTCTACCTCCATAAACGAGAAACATATCCTTAGTCCTTTTTAGGTACTTCAGGATGTTCTTGACCGCTGTCTAGTGATCCTCGCCTGGATTACATTGGTACCTCCCTGCTAAGATAATAGCAAGGCACACATCAGGTCTGGTACACAACATTGCATACATGATAGAGCCTATGGCTGAAGCATAGGGAACATCTTTCATTTTCTCTCCATCTTCTGAAGTGGCCGGGCATTGAGTCTGACTCAACTTCACACCTTGTAATACAGGCAAGAACTCTTTCTTTGCTTGGTCCATTTTGAACTTTTTCAGAACTTTATCAAGGTATGTGCTTTGTGAATGTCCAATTAAGCGTCTTGATCTATCTCTATAGATCTTGATGGCCAATATATAAGCAGCTTCACCGAGGTCTTTCATTGAAAAACTTTTATTCAACTATCCTTTTATGCTATCCAGAAATTATATATCATTTCCAGTCAACAATATGTCATCTACATAAAATATCAGAAATGCTACAGAGCTCCCACTCACTTTCTTGTAAATACATGCTTCTCCAAAAGTCTGAATAAAACCATATGCTTTGATCACACTATCAAAACTTTTATTCCAACTCCGAGAGGCTTGCATCAGTCCATAAATGGATCGCTGGAGCTTGCACACTTTGTTAGCACCTTTTGGATCGACAAAACCTTCTTGTTGCATCATATACAACTCTTCTTCTAGAAATCCGTTCAAGAATGCAATTTTGACATCCATTTGCCATATTTCATAATCATAAAATGCAGCAATTGCTAACATGATTCAGACAGACTTAGGCATCGCTACGGGTGAGAAAGTCTCATTGTAGTCAACCCCTTGAACTTGTCGAAAACCTTTCGCAACAAGTTGAGCTTTGTAGTCAATAACATTACCATCTGCGTCAGTCTTCTTCTTGAAGATCCATTTATTCTCGATGGCTTGCCGATCATCGGGCAAGTCAACCAAAGTCATACTTTGTTCTCATACATGGATCCCATCTCAGATTTCATGGCCTCAAGCCATTTTGCGGAATCTGGGCTCATCATCGCTTCCTCATAGTTCATAGGTTCGCCATGGTCAAGTAACATGACCTACAGAATAGGACTACCGTACCACTCTGGTGCGGATCTTACTCTGGTTGACCTACGAGGTTCGGTAGTAACTTGATCTGAAGTTTCATGATCAATATCATTAACTTCCTCACTAATTGGTGTAGGCGTCATAGGAACCGGTTTCTGTGATGAACTACTTTCCAATAAGGGAGCAGGTACAGGTACCTCATCAAGTTCTACTTTCCTCCCACTCACTTCTTTCGAGAGAAACTCCTTCTCTGGAAAGGATCCAAATTTAGCAACAAAAGTCTTGCCTTCGGATCTGTGATAGAAGGTGTACGCCATAGTCTCCTTTGGGTATCCTATGAAGACACATTTCTCCGATTTGGGTTCGAGCTTATCAGGTTGAAGTTTTTTCACATAAGCATCGCAGCCCCAAACTTTAAGAAACGACAACTTTGGTTTCTTGCCAAACCACACTTCATAAGGCGTCGTCTCAACGGATTTTGATGGTGCCCTATTTAACGTGAATGCAGCCGTCTCTAAAGCATAACCCCAAAACGATAGCAGTAAATCAGTAAAAGACATCATTGATCGCATCATACCTAATAAAGTACGATTACGACGTTCGGACACACCATTACGTTGTGGTATTCCGGGTGGCGTGAGTTGCGAAACTATTTTTCATTGGTTCAAATGTAGACCAAACTTGTAACTCAAATATTCTCCTCCACGATCAGATCGTAGAAACTTTATTTTCTTGTTACGATGATTTTCCACTTCACTTTGAAATTCTTTGAACTTTTCAAATGTTTCATACTTATGTTTCATTAAGTAGATATACCCATATCTGCTCAAATCATCAGTGAAAGTGAGAAAATAATGATACCTGCCGCGAGCCTCAATATTCATTAGACCACATACATCAGTATGTATGATTTCCAATAAATCTTTTTCTCACTCCATAGTTCCGGAGAATGGCATTTTCGTCATCTTGCCCATGAGGCATGGTTCGCAAGTACCAAGTGATTCATAATCAAGTGATTCCAAAAGTCCATCAGTATGGAGTTTCTTCATGCGCTTTACACCAGTATGACCCAAATGGCAGTGCCACAAATAAGTTGCACTATCATTATCAACTCTGCATCTTTTGGCTTCAACATTATGAATATGTGTATCACTACTATCGAGATTCAACAAAAATAGACCACTCTTCAAGGGTGCATGACCATAAAAGATATTACTCATATAAATAGAACAACCATTATTCTCTGATTTAAATGAATAACAGTCTCTCATCAAACAAGATCCAAATATAATGTTCATGCTTAACGCTAGCACCAAATAACAATTATTCAGGTCTAAAACTAATCTCGAAGGTAGATGTAGAGGTAGAGTGTCGACCGCGATTTCATTGACTTTGGAACCATTTCCCACGCGCATCGTCACCTCGTCCTTAGCCAATCTTCGCTTAATCCGTAGTCCCTGTTTCGAGTTGCAAATATTAGCAACAGAACCAGTATCAAATACCCAGGTGCTACTGTGAGCATTAGTAAGGTACACATCAATAACATGTATATCACATATACCTTTGTTCACCTTGCCATCCTTCTTATTCGGCAAATACTTGGGGCAGTTCCGCTTCCAGTGACCAGTCACTTTGCAGTAGAGGCACTCAGTCTCAGGCTTAGGTCCAGACTTGGGTTTCTTCTCCTGAGCGGCAACTTGCTTGCCGTTATTCTTGAAGTTCCCCTTCTTCTTTCCTTTACCCTTTTTCTTGAAACTAGTGGTCTTGTTGACCATCAATACTTGATGCTCCTTCTTGATTTCTGCCTCCGCAGCTTTTAGCATCGCGAAGAGCTCGGGAAATGTCTTGTTCATCCCTTGGATATTATAGTTCATCACGAAGCTCTTGTAGCTTGGTGGCAGTGATTGAAGAATTCTGGCACTGGCACTATCATCAGGAAGATTAACACCCAGTTGAATCAAGTGATTATTATACCCAGACATTTTGAGTATATGTTCACTGACAGAACTATTCTCCTCCATCTTGCAGCTATAGAACTTATTGGATACTTCATATCTCTCAATACGGGCATTTGCTTGAAATATTAACTTCAACTCCTGGAACATCTCATATGCTCCATGACGTTCAAAACATCGTTGAAGTCCCGGTTCTAAGCCATAAAGCATGGCACACTAAACTACCGAGTAGTCATCAGCTTTGCTCTGCCAGACGTTCTTAACGTCAGCAGTTGCATATGCAGCAGGCCTGGCACCCAGCGGTTCTTCCAGGACGTAATTCTTCTGTGCAGCAATGAGGGTAATCCTCAAGTTAAGGACCCAGTCTGTGTAATTGCTACCATCATCTTTCAACTTAGCTTTCTCAAGGAACGCATTAAAATTCAACGGAACAACAACACGGGCCATTTATCTACAATAACATAGACAAGCAAAAATACTATCAGGTACTAAGTTCATGATAAATTAAAGTTCGATTAATCATATTACTTAAGAACTCCCACTTAGATAGACATCCCCCTAACCATCCAAGTGATCACGTGATACAAATCAACTAAACCATGTCCGATCATCATGTGAGATGGAGTAGTTTTCAATGGTGAACATCACTATGTTGATCATATCTACTATATGATTCACACTCGACCTTCCGGTCTCAGTGTTTCGAGGCCATATCTTATATGCTAGGCTCGTCAAGTTTAACCTGAGTATTCTACGTGTGTAAAACTGTCTTACACCCATAGTATTTGAACGTAGAGCTTATC
Organism: Triticum aestivum; assembly: GCF_018294505.1. Lineage (NCBI taxonomy): Eukaryota > Viridiplantae > Streptophyta > Magnoliopsida > Poales > Poaceae > Triticum > Triticum aestivum. The sequence continues at coordinate 89,790,821 of NC_057798.1, forward strand.
ACACCCGATCATCACGTGGTGTCTCAGCACGAAGAACTTTCACAACGGTGCATACTCAGGGAGAACACTTATACATTGAAATTTAGTGAGAGATCATCTTATAATGCTACCGTCAATCAAGCAAAATAAGATGAATAAAGGATAAACATCACATGCAATCAATATAAGTGATATGATATGGCCATCATCATCTTGTGCTTGTGATCTCCATCTCCGGAGCACCGTCATGACCACCATCGTCACCGGCGCGACATCTTGATCTCCATCGTAGCATTGTTGTTGTCTCATCAACTATTCCTTCTACGACTATCGCTACCACTTAGTGATAAAGTAAAGCAATTACAGGGCGATTGCATTGCATACAATGAAGCGACAACCATATGGCTCCAGTTCCCGATAACTTTGTTACAAAACATGATCATCTCACATAATAAAATTTAGCATCATGTCTTGACCATACCACATCACAACATGCCCTGCAAAAACAAGTTAGACGTCCTCTACTTTGTTGTTGCAAGTTTTACGTGGCTGCTACGGGCTGAGCAAGAACCGTTCTTACCCACGCATCAAAACCACAACGATAGTTCGTCACATTAGTGTTGTTTTAACCTTCTCAAGGACCGGGCATGGCCACACTCGGTTCAAGTAAAGTTCGAGAAACTGACACCCGCCAGCCACCTATGTGCAAAGCACATCGGTAGAACCAGTCTCGCATAAGCGTACGCGTAATGTCGGTCCGGGCCGCTTCATCAAACAATACCGCCGAACCAAAGTATGACATGCTGGTAAGCAGTATGACTTGTATCGACCATAACTCACTTGTGTTCTACTCGTGCGTATAACATCTACGCATAAAACCAGGCTCGGATGCCAGTGTTGGGTAACGTAGTAATTTCAAAAAATTCCTACGCGCACGCAAGATCATGGTGATGCATAGCAATGAGAGGGGAGAGTGTTGTCCATGTACCCTCATAGACTGAAAGCGGAAGCGTTAGTACAACGCGGTTGATGTAGTCGTACGTATTCACGATCGGACCGATCAAGTACCGAACATACGGCACCTCTGACTTTAGCACACGTTCAGCTCGATGACCTCCCACGAACTCCGATCCATCAGAGCTTTGTGGGAGAGTTCCATCAGCACGACGGCGTGATGATGGTGTCGACGATGCTACCGACGTAGGGCTTCGCCTAAGCACCGCTTTGATATTACCGAGGTGAAATATGGTGGAGGGGGGGGGGCACCGCACACGGCTAAGAGATCAATGATCAATTGTTGTGTCTAGAGGTGCCCCCTGCCCCCGTATATAAAGGAGCAAGGGGGGAGGCGGCCGGCCTAGGAGGAGGGCGCGCCAAGGGGGGGAGTCCTACTCCCACCGGGAGTAGGACTCCTCCTTTCCTTGTTGGAGTAGGAGAGGGGAAGGAAGGGAGAGAGAGGGGAAGGAAAGGGGGCACCGCCCCTCCCTCCTTGTCCAATTCGGACTAGAGGGGGAGGGGGCGCGCGGCCTGCCCTGGCCACCCCTCCTCTTCTCCACTAGGGCCCATGAGGCCCAATAAACCCCCGGGGGGTTTCCGGTAACCACCCGGTACTCCGGTATATGCCCGAAACCCTCCGAAACCATTCCGGTGTATGAACATAGTCATCCAATATATCGATCTTTACGTATCGATCATTTTGAGACTCCTCGTCATGTCCATGATCATATCCAGGACTCCGAACTACCTTCGGTACATCAAAACCATAAAAAAACTCATAATACCGATCGTCACCAAACTTTAAGCGTGTGGACCCTACCGGTTCGAGAACTATGTAGACATGACCGAGACACGTTTCCGGTCAATAACCAATAGCGGAACCTGGATGCTCATATTGGTTCCCACATATTCTACAAAGATGTTTATCGGTCAAACTGCATAACTACATACATTGTTCCCTTTGTCATCGGTATGTTACTTGCCCGAGATTCGATCGTCGGTATCTCAATACCTAGTTCAATCTCGTTACCGGCAAGTCTCTTTACTCGTTATGTAATGAATCATCCCGCAACTAACTCATTACTCACATTGCTTGCAAGGCTTATAGTGATGTGCATTACCAAGAGGGCCCAGAGATACCTCTCCGACAATCGGAGTGACAAATCCTAATCTTGAAATATGCCAACTCAACATGTACCTTCGGAGACACCTATAGAGCCCCTTTATAATCACCCAGTTATGTTGTGACATTTGGTAGCACACAAAGTGTTCCTCCGGTAAACGGGAGTTACATAATCTCATAGTCATATGAACATGTATAAGTCATGAAGAAAGAAATAGCAACATACTAAACGATCAAGTGCTAAGCTAACGGAATGGGTCAAGTCAATCACATCATTCTCCTAATGATGTCATCCCGTTAATCAAATGACAACTCATGTCTATGGCTAGGAAACACAACCATCTTTGATCAACGAGCTAGTCAAGTAGAGGCATACTAGTGACACTATGTTTGTCTATGTATTCACACATGTATATGTTTCCGGTTAATACAATTCTAGCATGAATAATAAACATTTATCATGATATGAGGAAATAAATAATAACTTTATTATTGCCTCTAGGGCATATTTCCTTCACTGTATGGGAAGAATCAAAGACGAGGATGAAGAAGGGTTAGGAGACGTAGGATCTTCATCCAACCGCCTGAAATGGTCGACTGACCCAAATGACAAAAGTCACGTGACTTGCATGCAGACATGCCTTTATATTCAGTACCATCATCGTACCTGCTTAGCACTGCTCCTGAATCTATCAAGCAAAACAACGTGCCACTCATAATTCCAAACTTGTTTCTCAAGTACGAATCTGATATGATGTTGATATTACTAAAACAGATAAAATTTAATTGGTCAACTAATGTTCCTACTTTACTTTCAAAAAGCTCGAGCACCACATATAGAGAGACAGCGGGGAGTTGCTTTCTTAATGCGCTCTGGTTCATCATGTGTTGGCACTGCGCAACGAACATTTTATTATCCAAAATCTGCTTGCTCTTCTTTAGCATGTTCCTCTTCCGTTCTTCTTTAATGAGTACTCTCTCCATTCCTAAATACAAGTCTTTGTATAGATTCCACCATGGACTACATATGGAGCAAAATGAGTGAATCTACACTCTAAAATGTATCTAGATACATCTGTATGTGATCCATAGTGGAAATCTCTACCAAGACTTATATTTTGGAACAGAGGGAGTATGATAGTAGTACAGTATGTTCCTTGGAGTGAAGATGAGCAGGGACCTTTGCAGTGTAGAGGTCTATACGGTCGGTTGTGATGGACACTTTGAACTCTTCGGGCCTCTTCGATTCGTAGGATTTTGTAAACATGGGAATAGGATTTGTAGTGGCATGCCCACTCGAATCCTATAAGAATAGCAAGGAAATGCGGGGAGTTGTGTCGCCTTTGAGAGTTACACTGATATTAACAGTACCGCACCTTCAGTTGAAGGGAGCTGGTATCCGAAGCCTTTCTAGCCGTACCGGCAATACTAGCACATATATTCCAGCAAGTTCCACTTTGCTGATTTTACTCTAATGCTAAAGGTTTTCCCGTTATATCTACACTATGATCTCTGTAGCTGCTTTGTGTCGCACTAGCAGCAATCCACTCTTGAAGCTAAACACTGCAATGACTTGAGTGCCATTCTGGAGCAATGAAACTCATACGCTCCCCACCTATTGACTCTTGTTCAGAATATGATCCTAATGACTCTTTGGGCGCTGTGATTCATCAGGAGTGGGCAACCAACATTATATGCAATGAAGCGGAACCTCGAGAATATGCTTCCTCTTCTGTTCTTTAACATGTTCCTCTTTTTTTATTCTGTATTTAGTACGTACAGTACGTTCCTTGTCAGAAAGGGGAGCAGGGACATCTGCAGTAAACAGCTGATAGAGATGGCCTGTACATGATCGATAGACTTTCAATTACTAGCGGCAATACAACACCGTATTTTCAAGCCAGTTCCACTTTCCCGATTTATATATTGTGGTTATGGTGTACCCCTTTTATGTACACTATGATCTGCCTAGTTGCTGTGTGCTCTTGTTATCATGGTTTGGCAATAAACACTCTATACATTATATTATGAACCTATCATCTGCCAACTATCCTTACTTCTGGAGCCTATTTTTTTGTGTACTTGTGCCAGATTAGATAAATGCACGCACCATATTACAGCACACATGAGCTCTCTCATCAGAATCCAGTGATAGCACACAAGTGTTTACATGGGCGCCCCTATATTAGAATATCCTCTGCACTACAAAGATAATCTCACAACTATTTATGTTTTCATGGTTCTCAGATATTATATGTAATTACAATGAATATCAGAATCCACGCATCATAAGAATATTGTGGAACACTGCAATGACTTACAAAATTGGCACCAAGGCATTGAGTGCCATTCTGGATGCAATGAAACTCATACGCTCCCCACCTGTAGATTCTTGTTTAGAATATGATCCTAATGACTATTCTAACCTCGAGGAGTCAAAGGCAGATGGTCTGTCATATTCACCCATCAAGGTGCCTGTTTGGCAAGGTTTTATTGATTGCACGTATCTTGCATATGTTGTCTTGCATTTCTTCTACTTTGTTGCACCGCCATCTGCTTAGTTTATTCATCATATGTGTCGAGATGCCATGCCCATCCATTATCAATACATATTCCATCTGTCATCATACCATGTTTTTCCACTCAAATGTTGTTCTTGTGCATCAGACATCAAAAAGGAAGAGGGTGATTGCCGAACCTGAAGGAGCACCAGCAAAGTCCTTGAAAAATGTGGTTGTGCCGGAGAAATCAGACAACACCCCACTTATATTGGCTGTACAACCAGTGACACAAAACATAGGACCGACTCTAGCAGACTGCACCCATACTTCATTGGCCACACCACTAGCCCCACCACACAGGACCTGCCCTCCAGCAAAAGGTATGCCGATTTCAGTTGCCATAGCACCAGCCGTACCACAGAAAAATCCCACTCTAGCAAAAATTAGAGCAAGTCCACTGTCCGAAGACCTATCCCAACTACAGAGACAGCCAATTCCTGTAGATTGGAGCCCCATTTCAGTTATTCCCATTTTAAAAGACAATGCTTTCAATGTTGTTAGGGACTACGTTCATATATTCCCATCATGGGAAGATTATAGTGAAGACAAACACCATTTTCACATCTTCCTGTCCCACTTACGTGTAAGTGCTATTATTCATGGTAATTATTTTCCTGTTTTCTGCCGATTGAACACATCAATGATTTACATTACATTGTTGTAAGTAGGCGAGGGTCAATCTGGATAGTCATGATGAGCAAAGCTTGCTTGCGCTTTTCAAGGAAGCATTGCAGCAGTATCGGTGTTACCTGAGGAAATCACACTTTGATGGCAAGTCTATAAACGAATTTCCGGTGAAGTCTCATGTGCTAAATTTAGATGATATTGAATGGAAAAACCTTGTTATGTACTGGTGTCGTTCCGAGGATGAGGTACTGTCTATGATATCACATGACAATTTGAACTTCTACTTTTCCGCATGTGCCTTACAGATCTTTTTTGCAGGAAATCTGCTCGAAAAAGAATTCTGGTTTGAAAAGAACGACATGATATCGCAAATATGCTGCCCGCTGCTTTGCTCTTGTTAGTACCTGTTGTCTTGTATCACTGTACTTGCATACATACCTGGTTCATTATGTGACAACAGTATACATGATATCTTGCTTATCAATTGTTCGGTCCAAATTATCTGATTTATATGAATGGTTACATTAGTGTAGAATATATCCAACGCTAATGAATTTTTTTAGCTCTGCATTGTTCTTGTATGTACCTGCTATCCTTTATCAGTGTACTTATATTGACAGGTAGTTATTCATGTACCATCACTCTGCAACTTATTTTCCTTTGCCCTCCATTTTCTACACATAAGATCTATATTTACTCTTACCATAAGGTTTGATAACACCGGTGGTACTGAAGAAGTTTAGCTCTGCATTGCTCTTGGCTGTACCTTTTGCATGTATTGCTGTACTTACATTTATAGCTACTTGGTTATGTAGTATCACTCTTCATCTTATCTTAAATATTCTCCATTTTTTCTTATATTGTCACATCTATATTTACTCACAAAATGTAGAATAAAGGCAATGTTTATGAAGAATATTATGTGGTATACTTCTTGAATTGCCCCCCCCCATCAGCATGGACAAGGGCTTTATAGAGCCTGCCTTCACCAATAATGTAAGTTTGTCCTTCTCAAGCCTTCAAACTTTGTTGTGTATATTTGGTTAGGCATGACTGCAATAGCTGGTTATTTTTGGTCTTTGCATCAAATTGCATGTTTAAAGTTATTATGTAGTTCATAAACAAAAGTTTGTCCTTTTCAATTAAAGTTGTCAATTGTACAACCAAGTTCCTTCTTCATACCATGTAAATTAAACTATACAGAGCAAGTGATCTTATTTTGCCAATCTGAAATGGGATAAATTGACAGCACACTAACCATTGCTACTTATGAGTTCTTGATCTGTAATCCAGTGGTGTCGTGAAGGTGCCAACTCCTTCACAATGTCATTTCCTGCCATGTCTTGACCTGAACAATACCATATTGTGTTAATGCTATTTTAAACTGTGTCACTTTATTCGTCAGTAAGAAATGTGATGAATTGTCAGCACTGATACTTATATGTGCAAAACCTGTCATCTGTCTGCTTGTTTATCTTTGAGAGTGAGGAGGATATAAGTGTCAAACAAGCGCAGTCTCATCAGCTTGCTCAGCTGCTTGCGCTGCAGCTCCCGACCAGGGCTAACCTTTCTTGAACTCTATTGAAGTGTTGTCGGTTTTGTATATTATTTTGTCGACATGTTTAATTGCACTAGTGGTGATCTTTGATGCCCAGTGTATGTAATCTGCTGTCTGCTTGTGCTTTATTATCATAGTGGTGAACTTTGATGCCCAGTGGATGTAATATGCCGTAATTTCTTTATTGTATAGTCTAGGTTTTTTTTCTTATTCACGATGCTGCAGTTATTTTACTATATATATATATATATATATATATATATATATATATATATATATATATATCCTGTCTTTGCAGTAAACCGGCCAAACTGTAAAATTACGGTGCATAATCGGGTCGTCATGCAAATCACTATGTATGATCCGCATCATGGGCCCTATCATCTTGGTCCGTTAACAGGCCTAAATGTAAACTGGCCTTGGTAGATTCGGGCCTTTAATAGGCCGAGTAAACCGTCGGCCCTATTTTTCCCAAGAAAACTCAATGGGCTTTTAGGAGGCTGAAAAGTAGTTTGGACCTGAAACGTGCCGAACAGCTCACAGGCCGGCAGCAGGCCGAAATAGACCCCGACCAATGATTGTGCCAATCAACTCACGGGCTTATAATAGGCCAAAATTGTCTCGGTCCTTGTTTGGCCCAATCAGATTATCGGCTGTGAGCAGGCCGGATGCAAACGGGGCCATAGTTAGGCCCAACTATATGACGGGCTTTTAACAGGCGAAACATATATAGGGCCAAAATGTTAAACGGGCCTTTAACAGGATGAAACTAATATCAGGCCGAATTACTAAATGGGCCTTTATCAAGTGGGCCCAAAAGTATAGCATCCAGTTGACGGGCCGAATCTGATATGGGCCATAACTTAGCACAAAGCCTCTCAAAGGGCCGGACCTGATCTGGGCCGTAATTTGGCCCAAAACATGGTAGGCTTTTAACGGGCTAGATCTCATATGGGCCTTTATTAGGCCCAGAACATGGCAGGCTGAATGGACTAGATCAAATATTGGCCGACATTTGGCCCAAAACATGGCAGCCTGTTAATGGTCCGGCCTACTAGTGTCATCAAAATCTTTTGGGCCTTCAGCTGGGCCAGCCCATTATGGTCGGTGAAATCTTGTGGGCCTTTAGCTGGGCTGGCCCATTACGGTCCGCAAAATCTTGTGGGCCTTTAGCTGGCCGGCCCATTATGTTCCGCAAAATCTCGTGGGCCTTTAGCTGGGCCGGCCCATTATGGCCCACAAAATCTTGTGGGCCTTTAGCTGGGCCGGCCCATTATGGTCTGCAAAATCTCGTGGGCCTTTTGCTCGGCCAGCCCATTATGGACCGCAAAATCTTGTGGGCCTTTAGTTGGGCCGGCCCATTTAAACTTTATGGGCCACTTTTGGGCCGGTCCATGTGTCAACATTTCATAAGCGCATCTTGCCCATTGGATGAGTGACACATGTGCCAACGGGGAGCTGACACGTGTTTCCTCCAGCCAATGATGATTTTACACGTGGAAAATCCCAATTGGTTCGGGCTGTTAACGGGTTATCGGATCCAAAACCGGACCCGATAGCTTAACAGCGTTCCATTACGGTGGATGCCACATGTTGGTCACCCTTGACGAAAGCACTTCTGTGACGTGTGATTTTTCTTCATGGAAGTGGACACTTCCGTGATGATAATTTTGGTAATGTCATGGAACACTTCTATGACAGCACAGGTATGACTATCTTGATTCTGTTATAAAATCGTCATGGATGTACATGCATGACAGAAAAGAGGACCTACTGTGACAAACACGTATCATCACGAAAGTGTATTTTTTTAGTGCTTCTCCATCTTCCGCAGTACTGCTCATCAGAGTGAAACCGCCCGGATGTGCTTCAGCCGGAGAGGAAGGGGACGGTGGTGGCCTGCGACCGGGCAAGACACGAGTTGTGTATGCCCGCGTCATCTTGACGGTGGCCTTCATGGGACCCAAGCGGCAGTGACCACCCAGGTTCTACTTTCTACTCGATGGTGGTGGCTGGCACAGATGTGTTGGCCACCGTTTCATCGATCTCCATGCAGCCATCTTCTTTCTCCGCCGCTAGGGCATGATTATGCGTTCATTGACGGTGGATGGCGCGGTCGGAGGCACGAGAGGAGTGGTATGACAAGGTGTCCTCCATGGCAACCACAATGCCCGTCCCGGAGTGCTCCACTGCATGTCGGCCTGGAGCAACTTACCACTCCCCGGCGAGCTGGCTTGGAGGTTGAGTTGCTGAACAACGTGTCGGCTTGGAACTTCTACCTCCGCGAGATGGCCTCGGAGAGCATAGAGTTGCCTGGCTCATATCTGGCTGCCTTGACGGGCTACCCAGCCAGTTTTTATGCCGAAGAACTCTTCCTACTCGCCGGATGCCATGGCGACTGTGGAGAAAATGGGGCAAGAAGGAGATGGGAGCGGGCTATGGTGCATTTTTTCATGGCGTCTGACATAGTTTAAATAGCAGGCCGACGACGAAAGCCAACCAGCGTTGTCTTTAATGACGGCGGCTCACGAGCGAATGTGTGGTCGGATAGGTTTTTAGATACACGCGAGGGTTTAATGGAGGAAGGCGGGCAATCTGAGACCGTTTGAATGCGGCGAGGAGGCATGTTTAGCCAGGCGTGTAACGACGGCTCTCTCTTGGTCATCGCGTCGCTTCAATGCCGACGGTGAGAGTTTGCTTCGTCCTGCGCCAGCGTCAATGTAGAGCAGCCGCTCTCCAGCGGCATTAATGCGAGTACCTGGTGACGGGCGAGAATGTGCGCGTGCGCGGGTGGGTGTTTCAACTGGTCCAGACTGGTTAGATGTGGACGTGGCAGAGGTCAAGGGGCCCACAAATCCCCCCTACTTTGTCTCTGGTTTGTGGAAAAAAGTATGTCTGGACCGCCAGCTCATTTTGCAAGAGGGCCCTTGCAGCGCTGCGAGCTGGGCGGCCATCTACTTTTTTTCTTTTCTTTCTCAAAGTGAAAAAGAGAAAAAATCACCGTAGGTCCTCTAATTTGCGCCGGTGGTCACTTTAGTCCCTGTTGTTCAAAATACCCGAAATGTGTGGTCGGTGTCAAGACCGGCGAATCTCGGGTAGGGGGTCCCGAACTGTGTGTCTAGGGCTAATAATAACAGGAGGCGGGGGACACAATGTTTACCCAGGTTCGGGCCCTCTCGATGGAGGTAATACCCTACTTGCTGCTTGATTGATCTTGATGATATGAGTATTACAAGAGTTGATCTACCACGAGATCGTAAAGGCTAAACCCTAGAAGCTAGCCTATGATTATGATTGTTCTTGTCCTACGGACTAAAACCTCCGGTTTATATAGACACCGGAGGGGGCTAGGGTTACACAGAGTCGGTTACAGAGAAAGGAATCTTCATATCCGAATCGCCAAGCTTGCCTTCCACGCAAAGGAGAGTCACATCCGGACACGGGACGAAGTCTTCTATCTTCTATCTTCATAGCCCAATAGTCCGGCATATGCATATAGTCCGGCTGTCCGAGGACCCCTTAATCCAGGACTCCCTCAGTATCCCCGAACCAGGCTTCAATGACAATGAGTCCGGCGCGCAGATTGTCTTCGGCATTGCAAGGCGGGTTCCTTCTCTGAATTCTTCAAAGTACCTGTTGTAAATAGCAGTGCCCGGTTCCCCATTTTCCACCCTAACCATGTAAATGAATTGTCTATTAAAGAGATGGGGATCTTCAGATCCAATCCACACCATCTTCCCCAAGCGAGGAATCATCAGAGCATGCCTGAAAAAACCACTCCAACATGGCCGGCGCTCGCAACTTTTCCTCTCACTCTTGCAACACCAAGCCGGGCGATTGGGAGAAGTGTACCGTATCCCATGGCCGATTAGTGAAGTTGCAGACACAAGGGTTTCTACCTCCTGCATATCTAGTCCTCGTTCGATCCGGATTGGCTTCCTTCGATGGTGGGGAGCAAGAGGAGAACTTCCCCAACCCATCCAGGGGGGAGTGAGTATGCCTTGTTTCCTATTTACTGAGGGGCGTCGGATTTCCAATCCATCCATTCTTCTGCAGGCTTTTGGAGTTCTACGACCTCCAACTGCACAACTTCACACCTGCCTCCATCCTACACATCGCAGGTTACATCGCTTTTTGCGAGCTATTTCTGGGCTACGAAGCCCATTTGAGCTATGGAAGAAGTTGTTCTGCCTCGTCCCCCGTAATCAAGGGGGATCAATATTCAAGTGGGAGGAGCCGAGATATGGCGCATCACCGGGACCGGATACTTATCTGGCACACCAAAGAAGGCACCCGAAGAGTTGCCTTCCGAGTGGTTTTATATTGAGGACGTCTCCCTTCCCGACCCAATCCGGATGGATCTTCCTAAGTTTACAAACGCTTCGTTGAGAAAACGCCTTAACTGGCGCCCCCGGAGCCTCAGAGAGGAAGACACCAGAGAGGTCCTTCAATTGATGAGCAAGATAAGAATACTCGCTCAGTCCAGATTATCAATAGTCTAGGTTATGGCGATATCCATAATGCGGGGGGTTCAGCCACTCCAATACCGAGGGCATCCCACGTGGCACTTCAATGGAGAAGACGAAACCACCCGCTGCGGTCGGAAGGGTCTAGACTCCACCACTGCTCTGGTGGAAATACTGTCCGGTTTATGCAAGGGGGAAAGAGAGGAGTTCGTCCGCATTAAGCCACGGGATGGATTTTCCATGTACAACCCTCCCAGCTGGGTGAGCTGCCATCCATTACTCTACTCTATTCATTCCTTGAGCCTTTGTTTTCATAAATATTTACTTCGTCTACTTATAATAGGAATGGCGGAAAATAACCAGGGAGTTCCATAGCCCGGCACCACGGCTAGAGGACCGTAACCGGGCCCTTGACCCCGGATTCGAAGAGGATCCAGATATATTCGTGGAGCTCATGGAAGGGGTGTTTCACCAGGCGAGCTGTGACAGCACAGAAGTGGACATCATTGCTGACTATCCCGGCCTCCTCCCTGCATCGCATGTAAGTAAACAAGAGACTTATCTTCCGGAAAGGATTTAATCCTTCCGTCTTACCCACCACACAATTCTTATGCTCTAAAGGGAAGACGATCGGCGCGTCAAGCCAAACCCAAGGCGACTCGCCAACAAGGGGCGCCCATGTTGGGTAGGCCTTCAAAAAGAAAGGCAAACAGAAACATGGCGGAGCCGTCATCAAGGAGGTATGGCTTTAAACATGCCCCATGGTTGTCATCTTAAATTATGACACTATCCGTTGTTTTTTAGCAGAAAGAACATCCGCCGGACTATGTCTAGGGATCCTGCCAACCGTGTCTCTACTAGCCGGATTCCAGACTCGGTCTTGAGGACGGAGGCCAACACTGAAGCAACATTGGACTATCCTCATACAGAGGATTCAGATAGAATGTCCGTTACAAATTCTGAAATGGAGAGCGCCATGAATCATCGGTGCCGGCGGGCCGTACTCCGCGACCCTGGTTTTTTAGAAGAGGCTTTTAATGCCTTCAACTCGGGTGATGCGTACATTCGAGCCGCTCAGGATGGGCTTGCTAGAGCCACAGACCAGTATTTGAATGATATACGGGTAAGTGTAAAAATCTGATAATTATGTATATTAGTAGCCCCTGATACTTGAAGCAGTTGGTACAACTGATTTAAGGATCATGGTACTAATAGGTTCTCTCGGAGAAGAACAACCTGTTGTCTCAAGAGCTAGAAGAGTGTCGAACCCAGCTAACGGCCGCTATGGCCAAGCTGTCAAGATCCGAAGAGGCATCGACTAGTATGTATTCCCGAATTGAGAAAAAACAACCAGTAACACTAACAATATCTGATGACCAAAATCCTCAGATAATCCGGAACAGAGTCCGGGAATCCCACAAGAGGGTGAACAAGGGGCGCAAAGGCAAGCAGCCGCTGGCGAGCATGTACTTACACGGGTCATACAGAAGAAAAACAAGCTCCAAGATGCTAATACCCAGCTGGGTGAAGAATTAAAAGATGTTCGGGCCCAGCTGGCTGACTCCGTGAAGGAAAATAAGAGGCTTCAATGAGGCATTTTTAGTATGTTCTCAAACGAACAGTTATATAGTTCTACAAAGATAGGAACTAACAGAGTTATGTCTGTAGGTATGCTGACTGGCCGTCCCGAAGAGGAGATGTCCGGATCCTCAGGCAATCTGCTACAAGAGCTTTTGCAACTGCATGAGCAAGTTCGGCAGGTCATGTGGAGTGTCGTCAAGGCCTTGTGGCCATCTGCCTCCCTGCCAGGAAGTAGGGGGAGCTTGCACAGCTTTTCAAGGGAGCGCGGCGGCGTGTACGACTATGGAAGATATCTGCCTGTCGAGAAGGTGGGAGGGAGGCTTGGGCCATGGTGAAAACATGGTATATCGGCTCAATCCGAATCATATGGCCCGGGTCAGCCCTGTAGAGTCAGATGGGAAAGAATTCCCGTTACACTACAGGAATCAGCTACTTTGCCGTCTGCCACGGCGGACGGCAAAGGCATGAACGGCGGACGGCAAAGGCATTTGCCGTCAGCCACGGACGGCAAAAGGCTCCGGCAAAGTAGGCTACGGTAAACAGCTACTTTGCCGTCTGCTTCCTGGCGGCTGACGGCAAAGGCCCTTTGCCGTCTGCGGCGGACGGCAAAGAGAGCGTACGGCAATAATTGCGCTGTCAGTCCGTTAAGTGGCTAACGGCAGGCCTTTGCCGTCCGCCGCTGACGGCAAAATTTCTAGTGTCTTTGTCGTCCGCCGTATGATGTCATCTACACGTCACTACATGGCAGGTTCTTTGCCGTCTACCACTGATGGCAAAGTGCAGGTTCTTTGCCGTCCGCCACTGATGGCAAAGTCTTTGCCGTCTGCCACTGTAGGCAAACTGACCAAATGGGTCAGCTCCCAGGAAGCACAGCTAGATGCCACGTGTCTTCTTTGCCGTCCGCGGCAGACGGCAAAGAGCCCGTTGCCGTCGGTGGCAGACGGCAAAGAGCCTGCATATTGGCTCTTTTATCTGTTTTTTATTAAATCCAACAATTTTCATCACAAATATATATGACATATATATATATATTTCAAAAGGCCATTACAGAGCAAACATATAAGATATCCAACACATAACTTCATCATCCAACCATATATATTACATGCATAGTTCCATCATACATAACAAGTTCAACATAGAGGCATCCAACCATATATATTACAACAGTTTCATCCAACGATACATGCATAGTTCAACAATACAAAAGAAACAGAGAAAGGGATAAGGAGCACTCCATCTATGCAAGCTTTCGTCAAGTGAATGAAATCTGCAAAATGAAAAATAAGAAAGTTAGAACAAGAAGAGTAGAACAAGAAGAAGAGTAGAACAAGAAGAAGACTAGAACAAGAAGAGTAGAACAAGAAGAAGACTAGAACAAGAAGAGTATATCATTTATGAGCTAACTTACGTGAAATGGATCATATATGAGCTAACTAAGTTGAAATGGGTCGTTTATGAGCTAGCTAAGGTGAAATGGATCATTTATGAGCTAACTTAGTTGAAATGGGTCGTTTATGAGCTAACTAAGGTCAAATGGATCGTTTTTGAGGTAACTAAGGTGAAATGGATCGTTTTTAGCTAACTTAGGTGAAATGGATCATTTATGATCTAACTTAGTTGAAATGGATCGTTTTTGAGCTAACTTAGCTGAAATGGATCATTTATGAGCTAATTTAGTTGAAATGGATCTTTTTGAGCTAACTTAGGTGAAATGGATCATTTAAGAGCTAATTTAGGTGAAATGGATCGTTTTTTAGCTAACTTGGTGAAATGGATCGTTTATGAGCTAAATTAGTTGAAATGGATCGTTTATGAGATAACCTAGGTAAGATGGGTCATTTTGGAGTTAACCTAGGTGAAATGGGTCATTTTAAAGCTAACGTAGGTAAAATGGATCATTTAGGAGCTAATCTAGGTAAAATGGGTCATTTTTGAGCTAACTTGGATGAACTGGATCATTTAGAAGCTAACCTAGGTAAAATGGGTCATTTTAGAGCTAACTTAGGTAAAATGGATCGTCTATGAGCTAACTAAGCTAATTATGCAATTTTTGACATAAGTAAGCTAAGTACAGATTGTTTTAGAGCTAACTTAGGTAAAATGGATGGTTTTGGAGGTCAGTAAGCTTATTAAGTCATTTTGGAGGAGAAGAAGCTAAGTCTAGGTCATTATGGTAAGCATTGGAGGAAATAAAGCTAAGTCTAGGTCTTTATGCATGTGTTAAGCAAAACACTAGATAAACTTACCAAGATCCAGGAGGTGTAGGAGCGGGGTGGCTCGTGTCGGTAGCTGGAGAAGGATCGTGCGATGCTTGTCTGGAGTTACGCTGCACCAAAGATCATTTCCAATGTCTTGTTAGCATGATGACACTCAAATGTTAAGACTAGCAAGTAATGTCCATTCAAATAAAACTCACCGTGGTCCCAGGAGCAATCACTGGCATCGGCGGAGCGGTCTGACACTACTAATAATCTCGATCAGTATCATCAATAAATGCATAATCATCATCATCACTATAATCAATGACGGGCTCATAGGGTTCATTGGCATCAACATGTGCAAGGCCAACTTGACGTAATCGGTCAAGCAATGACAGGTCATCCACAGCAGTAACCTCTTCTTGTTCCGGCTCTTCTTGTTCCTCCTCTGGGGTGATGTCAGATTCATTGTCGCTGTCTACTTCAATGTTTTGGGGTGAAGTATAGCGGTTCTTGAAATGCTTTTTGGAAAGACGTGCCTCTTGGAAGAATTCTCCTTCATATGTGTCTGGGTTAATGTGAGGTTCATAATCCTCTTCCTTTGGGGGAGAAAGTCTAGCACGTGGCGGCACTTCATAAACGACATCCCAACCTTTCAGATTTGGATTAGTTTGGCAGGCCCACGGTAGATAGAATACTTGGGTCGCCTGTTGAGCCATAATATAGACATCAGGAACATCTAAATGAGTGCTTTGGTTGATTTCAACTAGCCCTACATGTTCATGAGTCCTTCTAGTCTCCTTCGGCTGAAACCAATAACATTTGAAGACTACGACATTCGGTGGGTTTTCACCATAGAACAGAAGTTCATAAATTGCTTCAACTCTCCCATAATACTCGGTACCTCCTTCGCCGATAGCAGATACACAACAATTTGTTGACTTTCGGTCGGCCATAGATAGCTCTTTGCCATAGGTACGAAAGCGATACCCGTTGATGTCGTACTTGTCAAATGAACGGACCTTATAGTCAAAACCATTAGCGACTTGTCTCAATTCGGCATCCATAGACTCTGAATTAGCCTACAAGTTTAATATGAAAGGATTGTTGCATTATGCACGAATTAGCGAATGAAATGAAATTGTCTAATAGAAATTACCGTTTGTTTGAACCAAGAGATGAAACCGGGATAGCCACCTCCTTGCTTTGCGAGAAGCTCATACTCTTCGACGGAATCCTTTTGGATCTCCGCTCCATACGAGAATATGGCGACGTATCGACTGTATGACATATCCACGAATAAGAGTAGTTCAAAGGAAGAATTTGCGAAACAATGTACCGAGAACTTACTCGATGTACGGCCGCACTTCTATCAGTATGTTGAAGATATACAACGAAATGGTCCACCCTTCTTCGTTATCCAAAGATACTGGATGTGAAACACTAGCTGGTGCGAGATTCCCTTTGAATAGGCTGAGGTTGGATCCACCCTTTTTAGGCTCGTCAGCATTGTACCGAGGTTTGCAAATGACGATTTTTGGCTTCATAGTGCGCTGTTACGAAGTTTGCCGCCTCCTCTGTGATGAATGCCTCAGCCATCGATGCTTCAATTCTACGTTTATTTTTACATTTTTCTCGAAGCGTCTTCTGCATCCTCTAAGTTGGGTAGCACCAACGATTTTGCACGGGCCCCCCCAATCTTGCCTCGGTCGGGAGATGCAAAATCAAATGCTGCATTGGATTAAAGAAGCCCGGTGGAAAGATCTTCTCTAACTTGCAGATCAACTCCGGTGCCAACTCTTCCATTTCTTCTAGCACGCCAGGCGATAGTTCTTTCGCACAAAGAACACGGAAGAAATAGCTGAGTTCTGCCAGTACTAGCCATTCATCCTCAGGGATGAAGCCACGCAACATCACCGGCATTACCCGCTCAATCCATATGTGCCAATCATGACTCTTGAGACCAAATATCTTCAGTTTATCAAGATTCGCTCCCCTCTTTAGATTCGCTGCATACCCATCGGGGAATATCAAATGCTGTTGCACCCACAAGAGAATTTCCCTCATAGCTGGCCTTCCAAGATTGAACCATGCCTTTGGCTTCGTCCAGTTCTGCTTTCCTTTCGGTTCTTTCTTGTTTTGTAACGGCCTATCACATAGCGCCTCCAGATCGACTCTAGCCTTAGTATTATCCTTTGACTTCCCATCTATGCCGAACAATGTACCAAAAAGTGCTTCGGCGATATTCTTCTCAGTGTGCATCACGTCGATGTTGTGTGGGCAAAGGAGGTCTTTGAAGTAAGGCAGATCCCATAAGCATGTTTTGTGAGTCCACACATGCTTAGTATTATACCCCTTGAAGTACCCTGGATGTTGTGGATCTGGCTCGAGAGTGTTTAACTGATCCAGGGTCTGTTGGCATGTCAATGCAGGTGGTGCAGAGTTTTTGACAACTCTACCCCTGATGAAGTTCTTCTTGTCTTTCCTGAACTTATGGCGAGGATCCAGGAACTGTCTATGCATGTCGAAGCAAGAAAACTTGCGACCGGCCTGAAGCCAACGAAACTCAAGAGCTCCCTTGCATGTGGGGCATGGGAACCTTCCATGCACACACCAGCCAACGAATAGCGCATACGCCGGCAAGTCATGCGTCGAGTACATGTACCAGACACGCATTATGAAGTTATGTTTGCTAAAGGTGTCGTATGTCTTGAACCCATTATCCCAGGCTTCTTGCAATTCGTCCTTAAGCGGCTGCATGTACACATTCATATTTTTGCCCGGATAGTTGGGTCCTGGAATTATCAACGTCAGGAAAATGTTCTTTCTTTGCATAATCTATCCGGGGGGGGGGAGATTGAGTGGAAAGACAAATACGGGCCAACAACTGTATTGGGCTGTCGTCATACCAAACACACTGAACCCATCCGTGCTGATGCCGACTCGAGGATGCCTCGGATCTGCCGCTTTGTCAGCATGTAATTCATCAAACTTTTTCCACGCAACACCATCCGATGTGTGTACCATCATCAGATTCCCATCTGCATCTAGTTCGGTTCTTTTGCCTGTTTTGTGCCATGTCATCTGTCTGGCCGTCTCTTCGACCATGAAAAGACGTTGAAGTCTTGGTACGATTGGCATAGACCGAAGAACACTAACGGGGATTTTGGTCTGTGTCTTCTCACCCATACCGTTGTCTACCACAATATACCTGGAAGACTTGAAAATGGGACAATAGTTCAAGTCCGCATAGTCAAGCCTAAATAAGGCACATCCTTTCTCACAGGTATGTATCTTCTCATAGGGCATCTTCAGTGCACGGAGGATTTTGTCCGACTGGTACAGGTTTGCAGGCATTACATGGCCTTTGGGTAGAAAGCGTCCAAATACTGTCATAATTGCGTCATAGCATTCTCTGCCCAAGTTGAACTGAGCCTTCAGAGCCATTACTTGTGAGATGGCATCCAACTGACAAAGCGCATTGTGCTCGTGGAGCGGACGTTTCGAAGACTCCAACATTTCATTGAAGGCCTTTGCAGATTCCTCCATCTCCTCGTCCGAATCCCGAGCATCATCATAGACTTGCACCATGTTTTCCATCCCGGTACCATGCTCGTCGGTGCGACGACGATGCACCTCAGCTCGGTCACGTTGGGCAGACTCACCATGAAATGTCCACACCGTATAATCGGGCGTAAAACCACTCTTCTGCAGGTGTTTGCCCATTTCAGCCTCTGTCTTCTTTTCCCAATTGCCGCACCGGAAACAGGGGCACCAGGTTTTCTTTTGGCCATTTGCAAATGCGGCTTGCACAAACCCCTTAGTTTTTGTGAACCATTCAGCGCTCCATTTGTTCTGACCAGTGTGACCGGTATACATCCAAGCACGGTCACTCATCTTGACTTTCAGAGCTACTGGACACACAACAATTATATATGTAATTCACCATGTATATATTCATCAGTTGATCTACTTTGTCAATTTTATTACGTCCATGCAACCTACACTCTAATAGGTAATGATAGGTCCTAATCCCACCCGTGTATGTGTAGATTGGGTTCATTTTCCCATGCTATGCTCCGGATCCGACGCAAAATTTCGGCAGCACCTCCCCGCTGTTCTCCTGATACACGTCTCTGCAATAAACAGAGAGGATGTGTACCCGGAGAACAACAGGGGAGGCACTGACGAAATATATGCGTCGGATCCGGAGCAAAGCATATGGGAAAACAAACCCAATCTACACATACTCGGGCTGTCCATGGATAGCGTTGGACAATTCGAAAGAATCAAGGTTATAAATATGCAAATGCATGCATATTTATAACTATGACGCTTTTGAATGGGAGACACATATTGGTTACGCATACTGATGATTCAAGACACATATATAGCTAGCTATCAAGTTTCATCGGAATAGATCAAATAATTAATGGGGGAGGAGGACTTGTCATTTGTGCTCACCCACGAACGAAGGGGCAGAGCTCGTCAAACGCACGGCGAGGTCATCGAACACCAAACCTCGCAGCGATGAAACAACAGCACATTTAAAACTACACGATCAACACAATTATATATGATGTTTTTCATAACAAAATCGAAAAATATATGACCTAACTAATAATTCAAAAATATATGACCCCGTCGGCCTCTGGAAGGCCAAAGAACACCTTTTCGGGAGGTGTCGGTGGTCGGGGTGTCCTGTCGGTGTCGAGGTGCCGTGTCGGGGTCGGGGTGCTGTTTCGGGGTCGGGGGGTCGGGGTGTCGTGTCGATGTCGGGGTA
>NC_057798.1:89812224-89856975 GCF_018294505.1 Triticum aestivum
CTTCTCCCCCTCGCGCTCCCCAGCCATGGCCGACGCCGCCGCCGCCGCTCCATCGCCGTAGCCGCACTCCCCGCCGCCCGTGCATCGTCTCGTCGTGCCCAGGAGCTCCGCCGCCGTCCACTTCGTCGAGCTACCCGAGCCCCGTGTGCTCGCAAGGCCCAAGTCCACCGCACCGACCTCGCCCGAGTCCGCCATCGCCGGAGATCCCCTTCAACACCGTCACCGCATCAGCTCGTCCCCGACCCCGCCGGTGGCCACTACGGGTGCTCTGTGAGCCTAGCTACCCCTCCTACCCTTCCTCTCTCGCCCCCGAGCCATGTAGCCATCGCACGAAGATCACCCGCACGCACCGCCGTGGATCTCGTCGCCGACGTGCTCCCGGCCATCCTCCGGCCACCTCACGGTGTCCAACGCACTCACCACGTTGTGTTGAGTTCAACCGTGCACTCCCCGCACCTCACCGCACACCCTAGCTCCGAGTTCGCCTTCACCCGAACTCCGGTGACCGCCTAGGTCATCGCCGGCGCCAACTCCGGCCACCCCGACCTCAACTCGCTCCACCAAGAGCTGCGGTTCGTCCCCAGGTCCACGTAGATGCCTTCCGCGCCCCATTTGGTGGCCGGAACGGCCAAAACCACTTCCGCCGCCGCGTCGGGCTCGCCGGCGGCTAAACGCCGGTGCAGCCGTTTTGACTTTGACCATGGGTGGGCCCTGGTTGACTCTGTTGAGTCAATGACAGGTGGGGCCCCCTTCTGCTAATTATCCAGATTAGTTTAAACTAAATTAAATTAATTAATTAGCCACTGACACCCTGGACCCACGCGTCAGGTTTGACCTGGACCGGGTCTGTTGACTTGCTTGTTTATGTTGATTGTAGATAGATGGCTTGTGCTGTTGTTCCGTTAAATTTTAATGTGTTCCTTGAGAAAGCAAAGTTGAAAGATGATGGTAGCAATTACACGGACTGGGTCCGTAACTTGAGGATTATCCTCATTGCTGCACAGAAGAATTACGTCCTGGAAGCACCGCTGGGTGCCAGGCCTGCTGCTAGAGCAACACCAGAAGTTATGAACGTCTGGCAAAGCAAAGCTGATGACTACTCGATAGTTCAGTGTGCCATGCTTTACGGCTTAGAATCGGGACTTCAACGACGTTTTGAACGTCATGGAGCATATGAGATGTTCCAGGAGTTGAAGTTAATATTTCAAGCAAATGCCCGGATTGAGAGATATGAAGTCTCCAATAAGTTCTATAGCTGTAAGATGGAGGAGAACAGTTCTGTCAGTGAGCATATACTCAAAATGTCTGGGTATAATAATCACTTGATTCAATTGGGAGTTACTCTTCCGGATGATTGCGTCATTGACAGAATTCTCCAGTCACTGCCACTACAAAAAGCTTCGTGATGAACTATAATATGCAAGGGATGAACAAGACTATTCCCGAGCTCTTCGCAATGCTGAAAGCTGCGGAGGTAGAAATCAAGAAGGAGCATCAAGTGTTGATGGTTAACAAAACCACTAGTTTCAAGAAAAAGGGCAAAGGGAAGAAGAAGGGGAACTTCAAGAAGAACAGCAAGCAAGTTGCTGCTCAAGAGAAGAAACCCAAGTCTGGACCTAAGCCTGAAACTGAGTGCTTCTACTGCAAGCAGACTGGTCACTAGAAGCGGAACTGCCTCAAGTATTTGGCGGATAAGAAGGATGGCAAGGTGAACAAAGGTATATGTGATATACATGTTATTGATGTGTACCTTACTAATGCTCGCAGTAGCACCTGGGTATTTGATACTGGTTCTGTTGCTAATATTTGCAACTCGAAACAGGGACTACAGAATAAGCGGACACTAGCAAAGGACGAGGTGACGATGCGCGTAGGAAACGGTTCCAAAGTCGATGTGATCGCGGTCGGCACGCTACCTCTACATCTACCTTCGGGATTAATATTAGACCTAAATAATTGTTATTTGGTGCTAGCGTTGAGCATGAACATTATATCTGGATCTTGTTTAATGCGAGACGGTTATTCATTTAAGTCAGAGAATAATGGTTGTTCTATTTATATGAGTAATATCTTTTATGGTCATGCACCTTTGAAGAGTGGTCTATTTTTGATGAATCTCGATAGTAGTGACACACATATTCATAATGTTGAAACCAAAAGATGCAGAGTTGATAATGAAAGTGCAACTTATTTGTGGCATTGTCGTTTAGGTCATATCGGTGTAAAGCGCATGAAGAAACTCCATACTGATGGACTTTTGGAACCACTTGATTATGAATCACTTGGTACTTGCGAACCGTGCCTCATGGGCAAGATGACTAAAACACCGTTCTCCAGTACTATGGAGAGAGCAACAGATTTGTTGGAAATCATACATACCGATGTATGTGGACCAATGAATATTGAGGCTCGTGGCGGATATCGTTATTTTCTCACCTTCACAGATGACTTAAGCAGATATGGGTATATCTACTTAATGAAACATAAGTCTGAAACATTTGAAAAGTTCAAAGAATTTTAGAGTGAAGTTGAAAATCATCGTAACAAGAAAATAAAATTTCTATGATCTGATCGTGGAGGAGAATATTTGAGTTACGAGTTTGGTGTACATTTGAAAAATTGTGGAATAGTTTCGCAACTCACGCCACCCGGAACACCACAGCGTAATGGTGTGTCCGAACGTCGTAATCGTACTTTACTAGATATGGTACGATCTATGATGTCTCTTACTGAGTTACCGCTATCATTTTGGGGTTATGCTTTAGAGACGGCCGCATTCACGTTAAATAGGGCACCATCAAAATCCGTTGAGACGACGCCTTATGAACTATGGTTTGGCAAGAAACCAAAGTTGTCGTTTCTTAAAGTTTGGGGCTGCAATGCTTATGTGAAAAAGCTTCAACCTGATAAGCTCGAACCCAAATCAGAGAAATGTGTCTTCATAGGGTATCCAAAGGAAACTATTGGATACACCTTCTATCACAGATCCGAAGGCAAGATTTTTGTTGCTAAATTCGGAAACTTTCTAGAGAAGGAGTTTCTCTCGAAAGAAGTGAGTGGGAGGAAAGTAGAACTTGACGAGGTAACTGTACCTACTCCCTTATTAGAAAGTAGAACATCACAGAAAACTGTTTCTGTGACACCTACACCAATAAGTGAGGAAGCTAATGATGATGATCATGAAACTTTAGATCAAGATACTATTGAACCTCGTAGATCAACCAGAGTGAGATCCGCACCAGAGTGGTACGGAAATCCTGTTCTGGAAGTCATGCTACTAGATCATGATGAACCTACAAACTATGAAGAAGCGATGATGAGCCCAGATTCCGCAAAGTGGCTTGAAGCCATGAAATCTGAGATGGGATCCATGTATGAGAACAAAGTATGGACTTTGGTTGACTTGCCCAATGATCGGCAAGCAATTGAGAATAAATGGATCTTTAAGAAGAAGACTGACGCTGATGGTAATGTTACTGTCTACAAAGCTCGACTTGTCGCAAAAGGTTTTCGACAAGTTCAAGGGATTGACTACGATGAGACTTTCTCACCCGTAGCGATGCTTAAGTCTGTCCGAATCATGTTAGCAGTTGCCGCATTTTATGATTATGAAATTTGGCAGATGGATGTCAAAACTGCATTCCTGAATGGATTTCTGGAAGAAGAGTTGTATATGATGCAACCGGAAGGTTTTGTCGATCCAAAGGGAGCTAACAAAGTGTGCAAGCTCCAGCGATCCATTTATGGACTGGTGCAAGCCTCTCGGAGTTGGAATAAACGCTTTGATAGTGTGATCAAAGCATTTGGTTTTATACAGACTTTCGGAGAAGCCTGTATTTACAAGAAAGTGAGTGGGAGCTCTGTAGCATTTCTAATATTATATGTGGATGACATATTACTGATTGGAAATGATATAGAATTTCTGGATAGCATAAAGGGATACTTGAATAAAAGTTTTTCAATGAAAGACCTCGGTGAAGCTACTTACATATTAGGCATAAAAATCTATAGAGATAGATCAAGACGCTTAATTGGACTTTCACAAAGCACATACCTTGACAAGATTTTGAAGAAGTTCAAAATGGATCAAGCAAAGAAAGGGTTCTTGCCTGTGTTACAAGGTGTGAGATTGAGTAAGACTCAAAGCCCGACCACTGCAGAAGATAGAGAGAAAATGAAAGATGTTCCCTATGCTTCAGCCATAGGCTCTATCATGTATGCAATGCTGTGTACCAGACCTGATATATGCCTTGCTATAAGTTTAGCAGGGAGGTACCAAAGTAATCCAGGAGTGGATCACTGGACAGCGGTCAAGAACATCCTGAAATACCTGAAAAGGACTAAGGATATGTTTCTCATATATGGGGGTGACAAAGAGCTCACCGTAAGAGGTTACGTTGATGCAAGCTTTGACACTGATCCGGACGATTCTAAATCGCAAACCGGATACGTGTTTACATTAAACGGTGGAGCTGTCAGTTGGTGCAGTTCTAAACAAAGCGTCGTAGCAGGATCTACATGTGAAGCGGAGTATATAGCTGCTTCGGAAGCAGCGAACGAAGGAGTCTGGATGAAGGAGTTCATATCCGATCTAGGTGTCATACCTAGTGCATCGGGTCCAATGAAAATCTTTTGTGACAATACTGGTGCAATTGCCTTGGCAAAGGAATCCAGATTTCACAAAAAGACCAAACAC
This sequence comes from Triticum aestivum, assembly GCF_018294505.1. Classification (NCBI taxonomy): domain Eukaryota; kingdom Viridiplantae; phylum Streptophyta; class Magnoliopsida; order Poales; family Poaceae; genus Triticum; species Triticum aestivum. Next base: position 89,816,921 of record NC_057798.1, read on the forward strand.
ATCAAGAGACGCTTCAACTCCATCCGGGATCTAGTCTAGGTGGGAGACATAGAGATTTGCAAGATACATACGGATCTGATGTTGCAGACCCGTTGACTAAGCCTCTTCCACGAGCAAAACATGATCAGCACCAAGACTCCATGGGTGTTAGGATCATTACAGTGTAATCTAGATTATTGACTCTAGTGCAAGTGGGAGACTGAAGGAAATATGCCCTAGAGGCAATAATAAAGTTATTATTTATTTCCTTATATCATGATAAAGGTTTATTATTCATGCTAGAATTGTATTAACCGGAAACATAATACATGTGTGAATACATAGACAAACAGAGTGTCACTAGTATGCCTCTACTAGACTAGCTCGTTAATCAAAGATGGTTATGTTTCCTCACCATGAACAAAGAGTTGTTATTTGATTAAACGAGGTCACATCATTAGTTGAATGATCTGATTGACATGACCCATTCTATTAGCTTAGCACCCGATCGTTTAGTATGTTGCTATTGCTTTATCCATGACTTATACATGTTCCTATGACTATGAGATTATGCAACTCCCGTTTGCCGGAGGAACACTTTGGGTACTACCAAACGTCACAACGTAACTGGGTGATTATAAAGGAGTACTACAGGTGTCTCCAATGGTAGATGTTGGGTTGGCGTATTTCGAGATTAGGACTTGTCACTCCGATCGTCGGAGAGGTATCTCTGGGCCCTCTCGGTAATGCACATCACTTAAGCCTTGCAAGCATGGCAACTAATGAGTTAGTTGCGGGATGATGGATTACGGAACGAGTAAAGAGACTTGCGGGTAACGAGATTTAACTAAGTATTGGATACTGACGATCGAATCTCGGGCAAGTAACATACCGATGACAAAGGGAACAACGTATGTTGTTATGCGGTCTGACCGATAAAGATCTTCGTAGAATATGTAGGAACCAATATGGGCATCCAGGTCCCGCTATTGGTTATTGACCGGAGACGTGTCTCGGTCATGTCTACATTGTTCTCGAACCGTAGGGTCCGCACGCTTAACGTTACGATGACAGTTATTATGAGTTTATGCATTTTGATGTACCGAAGGTTGTTCGGAGTCCCGGATGTGATCACGGACATGACGAGGAGTCTCGAAATGGTCGAGACGTAAAGATTGATATATTGGAAGCCTATGTTTGGACATCGGAAGTGTTCCGGGTGAAATTGGGATTTTACCGGAATACCGGGAGGGTTACCGGAACCCCCCGGGAGCCAAATGGGCCAACATGGGCCTTGGTGGAAAGGTGAAAGGGCTGCCCCATGGGCTGCGCGCCTCCCCCCCTTTCCCTAGTCCTATTAGGACTAGGGAAGGTGGCCGGCCAACCCCTCTCTCTTTCCCCACTTGGGGAGTCCTATTTGGAATAGGATTGGAGGGGAGTCCTACTCCCGGCGGGAGTAGGACTCCTCCTATGGCTGCCGCACCCCTCCCCCTTTGCCCCTTTATATACGGGGGCAGGGGGCACCTCTTGACACACAATTGATCATTGAGATCGTTCCTTAGCCGTGTGCGGTGCCCCCTGCCACCATATTCTACCTCGGTCATATTGTTGCAGTGCTTAGGCGAAGCCCTGCGTCAGTAGTACATCAAGATCGTCACCACGCCGTCGTGCTGACGGAACTCTTCCTCGACGCTTTGCTGGATCGGAGCCCGAGGATCGTCATCGAGCTGAACGTGTGCTAAGAACTCGGAGGTGCCGGAGTAACGGTGCTTGGATCGGTCGGATCGAGAAGAAGACGTACGACTACTTCCTCTACGTTGTGTCAACGCTTCCGTTGCGATCTACAAGGGTACGTAGATCACACTCTCCCCTCGTTGCTATGCATCACCATGATCTTGCGTGTGCGTAGGAAATTTTGAAATTACTACGTTCCCCAACAGTGGCATCCGAGCCTAGGTTTTATGGTTTGATGTTATTTGCACGAGTAGAACACAAGTGAGTTGTGGACGATACAAGTCATACTGCCTACCAGCATGTCATACTTTGGTTCGGCGGTATTGTTGGACGAGACGACCTGGACCAACCTTACGCGTACGCTTACGCGAGACCGGTTCCCTCGACGTGCTTTGCACATAGATGGCTTGCGGGCGACTGTCTCTCCAACTTTAGTTGAACCAAGTGTGGCTACGCCCGGTCCTTGAGAAGGTTAAAACGGAGTCTATTTGACAAACTATCGTTGTGGTTTTTGATGCGTAGGTGAGATGAGTTCTTACTTAAGCCCGTAGCAGCCACGTAAAACTTGCAACAACAAAGTAGAGGACGTCTAACTTGTTTTTGCAGGGCATGTTGTGATGTGATATGGTCAAGGCATGATGCTAAATTTTATTGTATGAGATGATCATGTTTTTTAACCGAGTTATCGGCAACTGGCTGGAGCCATATGGTTGTCGCTTTATTGTATGCAATGCAATCGCGATGTAATGCTTTACTTTATTACTAAACGGTAGTGATAGTCGTGGAAGCATAAGATTGGCGAGACGACAACGATGCTACGACGGAGATCAAGGTGTCACGCCGGTGACGATGGTGATCATGACGGTGCTTCGGAGATGGAGATCACAGGCACAAGATGATGATGGCCATATCATATCACTTATATTGATTGCATGTGATGTTTATCTTTTATGCATTTTATCTTGCTTTGATTGACGGTAGCATTATAAGATGATCTCTCACTAAATTATCAAGAAGTGTTCTCCCTGAGTATGCACCGTTGCGAAAGTTCTTCGTGCTGAGACACCACGTGATGATCGGGTGTGATAGGCTCTACGTTCAAATACAACGGGTGCAAAACAGTTGCACACGCGGAATACTCAGGTTATACTTGACGAGCCAAGCATATACAGATATGGCCTCGGAACACGGAGACCGAAAGGTCGAGCGTGAATCATATAGTGGATATGATCAACATAACGATGTTCACCATTGAAAACTACTCCATCTCACGTGATGATCGGTTATGGTTTAGTTGATTTGGATCACGTGATCACTTAGAGGATTAGAGGGATGTCTATCTAAGTGGGAGTTCTTAAGTAAATTTGATTAACTGAACTTAAACTTATCATGAACTTAGTACCTGATAGTATCTTGCTTGTTTATGTTGATTGTAGATAGATGGCTCGTGCTGTTGTTCCGTTAAATTTTAATGCGTTCCTTGAGAAAGCAAAGTTGAAAGATGATGGTAGCAATTACACGGACTGGGTCCGTAACTTGAGGATTATCCTCATTGCTGCACAGAAGAATTACGTCTTGGAAGCACCGCTGGGTGCCAGGCCTGCTGCTAGAGCAACACCAGAAGTTATGAACGTCTGGCAGAGCAAAGCTGATGACTACTCGATAGTTCAGTGTGCCATGCTTTACGACTTAGAATCGGGACTTCAACGACGTTTTGAACGTCATGGAGCATATGAGATGTTCCAGGAGTTGAAGTTAATATTTCAAGCAAATGCCCGGATTGAGAGATATGAAGTCTCCAATAAGTTCTATAGCTGTAAGATGGAGGAGAACAGTTCTGTCAGTGAGCATATACTCAAAATGTCTGGGTATAATAATCACTTGATTCAATTGGGAGTTACTCTTCCGGATGATTGCGTCATTGACAGAATTCTCCAGTCACTGCCACCAAGCTACAAAAAGCTTCGTGATGAACTATAATATGCAAGGGATGAACAAGACTATTCCCGAGCTCTTCGCAATGCTGAAAGCTGCGGAGGTAGAAATCAAGAAGGAGCATCAAGTGTTGATGGTTAACAAAACCACTAGTTTCAAGAAAAAGGGCAAAGGGAAGAAGAAGGGGAACTTCAAGAAGAACAGCAAGCAAGTTGCTGCTCAAGAGAAGAAACCCAAGTCTGGACCTAAGCCTGAAACTGAGTGCTTCTACTGCAAGCAGACTGGTCACTGGAAGCGGAACTGCCTCAAGTATTTGGCGGATAAGAAGGATGGCAAGGTGAACAAAGGTATATGTGATATACATGTTATTGATGTGTACCTTACTAATGCTCGCAGTAGCACCTGGGTATTTGATACTGGTTCTGTTGCTAATATTTGCAACTCGAAACAGGGACTACAGAATAAGCGGACACTAGCAAAGGACGAGGTGACGATGCGCGTAGGAAACGATTCCAAAGTCGATGTGATCGCGGTCGGCACGCTACCTCTACATCTACCTTCGGGATTAATATTAGACCTAAATAATTGTTATTTGGTGCCAGCGTTGAGCATGAACATTATATCTGGATCTTGTTTAATGCGAGACGGTTATTCATTTAAGTCAGAGAATAATGGTTGTTCTATTTATATGAGTAATATCTTTTATGGTCATGCACCTTTGAAGAGTGGTCTATTTTTGATGAATCTCGATAGTAGTGACACACATATTCATAATGCTGAAACCAAAAGATGCAGAGTTGATAATGAAAGTGCAACTTATTTGTGGCATTGTCGTTTAGGTCATATCGGTGTAAAGCGCATGAAGAAACTCCATACTGATGGACTTTTGGAACCACTTGATTATGAATCACTTGGTACTTGCGAACCGTGCCTCATGGGCAAGATGACTAAAACACCGTTCTCCAGTACTATGGAGAGAGCAACAGATTTGTTGGAAATCATACATACCGATGTATGTGGACCAATGAATATTGAGGCTCGTGGCGGATATCGTTATTTTCTCACCTTCACAGATGACTTAAGCAGATATGGGTATATCTACTTAATGAAACATAAGTCTGAAACATTTGAAAAGTTCAAAGAATTTCAGAGTGAAGTTGAAAATCATCGTAACAAGAAAATAAAATTTCTACGATCTGATCGTGGAGGAGAATATTTGAGTTACGAGTTTGGTGTACATTTGAAAAATTGTGGAATAGTTTCGCAACTCACGCCACCCGGAACACCACAGCGTAATGGTGTGTCCGAACGTCGTAATCGTACTTTACTAGATATGGTACGATCTATGATGTCTCTTACTGAGTTACCGCTATCATTTTGGGGTTATTCTTTAGAGACGGCCGCATTCACGTTAAATAGGGCACCATCAAAATCCGTTGAGACGACGCCTTATGAACTATGGTTTGGCAAGAAACCAAAGTTGTCGTTTCTTAAAGTTTGGGGCTGCAATGCTTATGTGAAAAAGCTTCAACCTGATAAGCTCGAACCCAAATCGGAGAAATGTGTCTTCATAGGGTATCCAAAGGAAACTATTGGATACACCTTCTATCACAGATCCGAAGGCAAGATTTTTGTTGCTAAATTCGGAAACTTTCTAGAGAAGGAGTTTCTCTCGAAAGAAGTGAGTGGGAGGAAAGTAGAACTTGACGAGGTAACTGTACCTACTCCCTTATTAGAAAGTAGAACATCACAGAAAACTGTTTCTGCGACACCTACACCAATAAGTGAGGAAGCTAATGATGATGATCATGAAACTTTAGATCAAGATACTATTGAACCTCGTAGATCAACCAGAGTGAGATCCGCACCAGAGTGGTACGGAAATCCTGTTCTGGAAGTCATGCTACTAGATCATGATGAACCTACGAACTATGAAGAAGCGATGATGAGCCCAGATTCCGCAAAGTGGCTTGAAGCCATGAAATCTGAGATGGGATCCATGTATGAGAACAAAGTATGGACTTTAGTTGACTTGCCCAATGATCGGCAAGCAATTGAGAATAAATGGATCTTTAAGAAGAAGACTGACGCTGATGGTAATGTTACTGTCTACAAAGCTCGACTTGTCGCAAAAGGTTTTCGACAAGTTCAAGGGATTGACTACGATGAGACTTTCTCACCCGTAGCGATGCTTAAGTCTGTCCGAATCATGTTAGCAGTTGCTGCATTTTATGATTATGAAATTTGGCAGATGGATGTCAAAACTGCATTCCTGAATGGATTTCTGGAAGAAGAGTTGTATATGATGCAACCGGAAGGTTTTGTCGATCCAAAGGGAGCTAACAAAGTGTGCAAGCTCCAGCGATCCATTTATGGACTGGTGCAAGCCTCTCGGAGTTGGAATAAACGCTTTGATAGTGTGATCAAAGCATTTGGTTTTATACAGACTTTCGGAGAAGCCTGTATTTACAAGAAAGTGAGTGGGAGCTCTGTAGCATTTCTAATATTATATGTGGATGACATATTACTGATTGGAAATGATATAGAATTTCTGGATAGCATAAAGGGATACTTGAATAAAAGTTTTTCAATGAAAGACCTCGGTGAAGCTGCTTACATATTAGGCATAAAAATCTATAGAGATAGATCAAGACGCTTAATTGGACTTTCACAAAGCACATACCTTGACAAGATTTTGAAGAAGTTCAAAATGGATCAAGCAAAGAAAGGGTTCTTGCCTGTGTTACAAGGTGTGAGATTGAGTAAGACTCAAAGCCCGACCACTGCAGAAGATAGAGAGAAAATGAAAGATGTTCCCTATGCTTCAGCCATAGGCTCTATCATGTATGCAATGCTGTGTACCAGACCTGATATATGCCTTGCTATAAGTTTAGCAGGGAGGTACCAAAGTAATCCAGGAGTGGATCACTGGACAGCGGTCAAGAACATCCTGAAATACCTGAAAAGGACTAAGGATATGTTTCTCATATATGGGGGTGACAAAGAGCTCACCGTAAGAGGTTACGTTGATGCAAGCTTTGACACTGATCCGGACGATTCTAAATCCCAAACCGGATACGTGTTTACATTAAACGGTGGAGCTGTCAGTTGGTGCAGTTCTAAACAAAGCGTCGTAGCAGGATCTACATGTGAAGCGGAGTATATAGCTGCTTCGGAAGCAGCGAACGAAGGAGTCTGGATGAAGGAGTTCATATCCGATCTAGGTGTCATACCTAGTGCATCGGGTCCAATGAAAATCTTTTGTGACAATACTGGTGCAATTGCCTTGGCAAAGGAATCCAGATTTCACAAAAAGACCAAACACATCAAGAGACGCTTCAACTCCATCCGGGATCTAGTCCAGGTGGGAGACATAGAGATTTGCAAGATACATACGGATCTGATGTTGCAGACCCGTTGACTAAGCCTCTTCCACGAGCAAAACATGATCAGCACCAAGACTCCATGGGTGTTAGGATCATTACAGTGTAATCTAGATTATTGACTCTAGTGCAAGTGGGAGACTGAAGGAAATATGCCCTAGAGGCAATAATAAAGTTATTATTTATTTCCTTATATCATGATAAAGGTTTATTATTCATGCTAGAATTGTATTAACCGGAAACATAATACATGTGTGAATACATAGACAAACAGAGTGTCACTAGTATGCCTCTACTAGACTAGCTCGTTAATCAAAGATGGTTATGTTTCCTAACCATGAACAAAGAGTTGTTATTTGATTAAACGAGGTCACATCATTAGTTGAATGATCTGATTGACATGACCCATTCTATTAGCTTAGCACCCGATCGTTTAGTATGTTGCTATTGCTTTATCCATGACTTATACATGTTCCTATGACTATGAGATTATGCAACTCCCGTTTGCCGGAGGAACACTTTGGGTACTACCAAACGTCACAACGTAACTGGGTGATTATAAAGGAGTACTACAGGTGTCTCCAATGGTAGATGTTGGGTTGGCGTATTTCGAGATTAGGACTTGTCACTCCGATCGTCGGAGAGGTATCTCTGGGCCCTCTCGGTAATGCACATCACTTAAGCCTTGCAAGCATGGCAACTAATGAGTTAGTTGCGGGATGATGGATTACGGAACGAGTAAAGAGACTTGCCGGTAACGAGATTGAACTAAGTATTGGATACTGACGATCGAATCTCGGGCAAGTAACATACCGATGACAAAGGGAACAACGTATGTTGTTATGCGGTCTGACCGATAAAGATCTTCGTAGAATATGTAGGAACCAATATGGGCATCCAGGTCCCGCTATTGGTTATTGACCGGAGACGTGTCTCGGTCATGTCTACGTTGTTCTCGAACCGTAGGGTCCGCACGCTTAACGTTACGATGACAGTTATTATGAGTTTATGCATTTTGATGTACCGAAGGTTGTTCGGAGTCCCGAATGTGATCACGGACATGACTAGGAGTCTCGAAATGGTCGAGACGTAAAGATTGATATATTGGAAGCCTATGTTTGGACATCGGAAGTGTTCCGGGTGAAATCGGGATTTTACCGGAATACCGGGAGGGTTACCGGAACCCCCCGGGAGCCAAATGGGCCAACATGGGCCTTGGTGGAAAGGTGAAAGGGCTGCCCCATGGGCTGCGCGCCTCCCCCCCTTTCCCTAGTCCTATTAGGACTAGGGAAGGTGGCCGGCCAACCCCTCTCTCTTTCCCCACTTGGGGAGTCCTATTTGGAATAGGATTGGAGGGGAGTCCTACTCCCGGCGGGAGTAGGACTCCTCCTATGGCTGCCGCACCCCTCCCCCTTTGCCCCTTTATATACGGGGGCAGGGGGCACCTCTTGACACACAATTGATCATTGAGATCGTTCCTTAGCCGTGTGCGGTGCCCCCTGCCACCATATTCTACCTCGGTCATATTGTTGCAGTGCTTAGGCGAAGCCCTGCATCGGTAGTACATCAAGATCGTCACCACACCGTCGTGCTGACGGAACTCTTCCTCGACGCTTTGCTGGATCGGAGCCCGAGGATCGTCATCGAGCTGAACGTGTGCTAAGAACTCGGAGGTGCCGGAGTAACGGTGCTTGGGTCGGTCGGATCGAGAAGAAGACGTACGACTACTTCCTCTACGTTGTGTCAACACTTCCGTTGCGATCTACAAGGGTACGTAGATCACACTCTCCCCTCGTTGCTATGCATCACCATGATCTTGCGTGTGCGTAGGAAATTTTGAAATTACTACGTTCCCCAACAGTGGCATCCGAGCCTAGGTTTTATGGTTTGATGTTATTTGCACGAGTAGAACACAAGTGAGTTGTGGACGATACAAGTCATACTGCCTACCAGCATGTCATACTTTGGTTCGGCGGTATTGTTGGACGAGACGACCTAGACCAACCTTACGCGTACGCTTACGCGAGACCGGTTCCCTCGACGTGCTTTGCACATAGATGGCTTGCGGGCGACTGTCTCTCCAACTTTAGTTGAACCAAGTGTGGCTACGCCCGGTCCTTGAGAAGGTTAAAACGGAGTCTATTTGACAAACTATCGTTGTGGTTTTTGATGCGTAGGTGAGATGAGTTCTTACTTAAGCCCGTAGCAGCCACATAAAACTTGCAACAACAAAGTAGAGGACGTCTAACTTGTTTTTGCAGGGCATGTTCTGATTTGATATGGTCAAGGCATGATGCTAAATTTTATTGTATGAGATGATCATGTTTTGTAACCGAGTTATCGGCAACTGGCTGGAGCCATATGGTTGTCGCTTTATTGTATGCAATGCAATCGCGATGTAATGCTTTACTTTATTACTAAACGGTAGTGATAGTCGTGGAAGCATAAGATTGGCGAGACGACAACGATGCTACGACGGAGATCAAGGTGTCACGCCGGTGACGATGGTGATCATGACGGTGCTTCGGAGATGGAGATCACAGGCACAAGATGATGATGGCCATATCATATCACTTATATTGATTGCATGTGATGTTTATCTTTTATGCATCTTATCTTGCTTTGATTGACAGTAGCATTATAAGATGATCTCTCACTAAATTATCAAGAAGTGTTCTCCCTGAGTATGCACCGTTGCGAAAGTTCTTCGTGCTGAGACACCACGTGATGATCGGGTGTGATAGGCTCTACGTTCAAATACAACGGGTGCAAAACAGTTGCACACGCGGAATACTCAGGTTATACTTGACGAGCCAAGCATATACAGATATGGCCTCGGAACACGGAGACCGAAAGGTCGAGCGTGAATCATATAGTGGATATGATCAACATAATGATGTTCACCATTGAAAACTACTCCATCTCACGTGATGATCGGTTATGGTTTAGTTGATTTGGATCACGTGATCACTTAGAGGATTAGAGGGATGTCTATCTAAGTGGGAGTTCTTAAGTAAATTTGATTAACTAAACTTAAACTTATCATGAACTTAGTACCTGATAGTATCTTGCTTGTTTATGTTGATTGTAGATAGATGGCTCGTGCTGTTGTTCCGTTAAATTTTAATGCGTTCCTTGAGAAAGCAAAGTTGAAAGATGATGGTAGCAATTACACGGACTGGGTCCGTAACTTGAGGATTATCCTCATTGCTGCACAGAAGAATTACGTCCTGGAAGCACCGCTGGGTGCCAGGCCTGCTGCTAGAGCAACACCAGAAGTTATGAACGTCTGGCAGAGCAAAGCTGATGACTACTCGATAGTTCAGTGTGCCATGCTTTACGGCTTAGAATCGGGACTTCAATGACGTTTTGAATGTCATGGAGCATATGAGATGTTCCAGGAGTTGAAGTTAATATTTCAAGCAAATGCCCGGATTGAGAGATATGAAGTCTCCAATAAGTTCTATAGCTGTAAGATGGAGGAGAACAGTTCTGTCAGTGAGCATATACTCAAAATGTCTGGGTATAATAATCACTTGATTCAATTGGGAGTTACTCTTCCAGATGATTGCGTCATTGACAGAATTCTCCAGTCACTGCCACCAAGCTACAAAAAGCTTCGTGATGAACTATAATATGCAAGGGATGAACAAGACTATTCCCGAGCTCTTCGCAATGCTGAAAGCTGCGGAGGTAGAAATCAAGAAGGAGCATCAAGTGTTGATGGTTAACAAAACCACTAGTTTCAAGAAAAAGGGCAAAGGGAAGAAGAAGGGGAACTTCAAGAAGAACAGCAAGCAAGTTGCTGCTCAAGAGAAGAAACCCAAGTCTGGACCTAAGCCTGAAACTGAGTGCTTCTACTGCAAGCAGACTGGTCACTGGAAGCGGAACTGCCTCAAGTATTTGGCGGATAAGAAGGATGGCAAGGTGAACAAAGGTATATGTGATATACATGTTATTGATGTGTACCTTACTAATGCTCGCAGTAGCACCTGGGTATTTGATACTGGTTCTGTTGCTAATATTTGCAACTCGAAACAGGGACTACAGAATAAGCGGACACTAGCAAAGGACGAGGTGACGATGCGCGTAGGAAACGATTCCAAAGTCGATGTGATCGCGGTCGGCACGCTACCTCTACATCTACCTTCGGGATTAATATTAGACCTAAATAATTGTTATTTGGTGCCAGCGTTGAGCATGAACATTATATCTGGATCTTGTTTAATGCGAGACGGTTATTCATTTAAGTCAGAGAATAATGGTTGTTCTATTTATATGAGTAATATCTTTTATGGTCATGCACCTTTGAAGAGTGGTCTATTTTTGATGAATCTCGATAGTAGTGACACACATATTCATAATGCTGAAACCAAAAGATGCAGAGTTGATAATGAAAGTGCAACTTATTTGTGGCATTGTCGTTTAGGTCATATCGGTGTAAAGCGCATGAAGAAACTCCATACTGATGGACTTTTGGAACCACTTGATTATGAATCACTTGGTACTTGCGAACCGTGCCTCATGGGCAAGATGACTAAAACACCGTTCTCCAGTACTATGGAGAGAGCAACAGATTTGTTGGAAATCATACATACCGATGTATGTGGACCAATGAATATTGAGGCTCGTGGCGGATATCGTTATTTTCTCACCTTCACAGATGACTTAAGCAGATATGGGTATATCTACTTAATGAAACATAAGTCTGAAACATTTGAAAAGTTCAAAGAATTTCAGAGTGAAGTTGAAAATCATCGTAACAAGAAAATAAAATTTCTACGATCTGATCGTGGAGGAGAATATTTGAGTTACGAGTTTGGTGTACATTTGAAAAATTGTGGAATAGTTTCGCAACTCACGCCACCCGGAACACCACAGCGTAATGGTGTGTCCGAACGTCGTAATCGTACTTTACTAGATATGGTACGATCTATGATGTCTCTTACTGAGTTACCGCTATCATTTTGGGGTTATGCTTTAGAGACGGCCGCATTCACGTTAAATAGGGCACCATCAAAATCCGTTGAGACGACGCCTTATGAACTATGGTTTGGCAAGAAACCAAAGTTGTCGTTTCTTAAAGTTTGGGGCTGCAATGCTTATGTGAAAAAGCTTCAACCTGATAAGCTCGAACCCAAATCGGAGAAATGTGTCTTCATAGGGTATCCAAAGGAAACTATTGGATACACCTTCTATCACAGATCCGAAGGCAAGATTTTTGTTGCTAAATTCGGAAAGTTTCTAGAGAAGGAGTTTCTCTCGAAAGAAGTGAGTGGGAGGAAAGTAGAACTTGACGAGGTAACTGTACCTACTCCCTTATTAGAAAGTAGAACATCACAGAAAACTGTTTCTGCGACACCTACACAAATAAGTGAGGAAGCTAATGATGATGATCATGAAACTTTAGATCAAGATACTATTGAACCTCGTAGATCAACCAGAGTGAGATCCGCACCAGAGTGGTACGGAAATCCTGTTCTGGAAGTCATGCTACTAGATCATGATGAACCTATGAACTATGAAGAAGCGATGATGAGCCCAGATTCCGCAAAGTGGCTTGAAGCCATGAAATCTGAGATGGGATCCATGTATGAGAACAAAGTATGGACTTTGGTTGACTTGCCCAATGATCGGCAAGCAATTGAGAATAAATGGATCTTTAAGAAGAAGACTGACGCTGATGGTAATGTTACTATCTACAAAGCTCGACTTGTCGCAAAAGGTTTTCGACAAGTTCAAGGGATTGACTACGATGAGACTTTCTCACCCGTAGCGATGCTTAAGTCTGTCCGAATCATGTTAGCAGTTGCCGCATTTTATGATTATGAAATTTGGCAGATGGATGTCAAAACTGCATTCCTGAATGGATTTCTGGAAGAAGAGTTGTATATGATGCAACCGGAAGGTTTTGTCGATCCAAAGGGATCTAACAAAGTGTGCAAGCCACAGCGATCCATTTATGGACTGGTGCAAGCCTCTCGGAGTTGGAATAAACGCTTTGATAGTGTGATCAAAGCATTTGGTTTTATACAGACTTTCGGAGAAGCCTGTATTTACAAGAAAGTGAGTGGGAGCTCTGTAGCATTTCTAATATTATATGTGGATGACATATTACTGATTGGAAATGATATAGAATTTCTGGATAGCATAAAGGGATACTTGAATAAAAGTTTTTCAATGAAAGACCTCGGTGAAGCTGCTTACATATTAGGCATAAAAATCTATAGAGATAGATCAAGACGCTTAATTGGACTTTCACAAAGCACATACCTTGACAAGATTTTGAAGAAGTTCAAAATGGATCAAGCAAAGAAAGGGTTCTTGCCTGTGTTACAAGGTGTGAGATTGAGTAAGACTCAAAGCCCGACCACTGCAGAAGATAGAGAGAAAATGAAAGATGTTCCCTATGCTTCAGCCATAGGCTCTATCATGTATGCAATGCTGTGTACCAGACCTAATATATGCCTTGCTATAAGTTTAGCAGGGAGGTACCAAAGTAATCCAGGAGTGGATCACTGGACAGCGGTCAAGAACATCCTGAAATACCTGAAAAGGACTAAGGATATGTTTCTCATATATGGGGGTGACAAAGAGCTCACCGTAAGAGGTTACGTTGATGCAAGCTTTGACACTGATCCGAACGATTCTAAATCGCAAACCGGATACGTGTTTACATTAAACGGTGGAGCTGTCAGTTGGTGCAGTTCTAAACAAAGCGTCGTAGCAGGATCTACATGTGAAGCGGAGTATATAGCTGCTTCGGAAGCAGCGAACGAAGGAGTCTGGATGAAGGAGTTCATATCCGATCTAGGTGTCATACCTAGTGCATCGGGTCCAATGAAAATCTTTTGTGACAATACTGGTGCAATTGCCTTGGCAAAGGAATCCAGATTTCACAAAAATACCAAACACATCAAGAGACGCTTCAACTCCATCCGGGATCTAGTCCAGGTGGGAGACATAGAGATTTGCAAGATACATACGGATCTGAATGTTGCAGACCCGTTGACTAAGCCTCTTCCACGAGCAAAACATGATCAGCACCAAGACTCCATGGGTGTTAGGATCATTACAGTGTAATCTAGATTATTGACTCTAGTGCAAGTGGGAGACTGAAGGAAATATGCCCTAGAGGCAATAATAAAGTTATTATTTATTTCCTTATATCATGATAAAGGTTTATTATTCATGCTAGAATTGTATTAACCGGAAACATAATACATGTGTGAATACCTAGACAAACAGAGTGTCACTAGTATGCCTCTACTAGACTAGCTCGTTAATCAAAGATGGTTATGTTTCCTAACCATGAACAAAGAGTTGTTATTTGATTAAACGAGGTCACATCATTAGTTGAATGATCTGATTGACATGACCCATTCTATTAGCTTAGCACCCGATTGTTTAGTATGTTGCTATTGCTTTATCCATGACTTATACATGTTCCTATGACTATGAGATTATGCAACTCCCGTTTGCCGGAGGAACACTTTGGGTACTACCAAACGTCACAACGTAACTGGGTGATTATAAAGGAGTACTACAGGTGTCTCCAATGGTAGATGTTGGGTTGGCGTATTTCGAGATTAGGACTTGTCACTCCGATCGTCGGAGAGGTATCTCTGGGCCCTCTCGGTAATGCACATCACTTAAGCCTTGCAAGCATGGCAACTAATGAGTTAGTTGTGGGATGATGGATTACGGAACGAGTAAAGAGACTTGCCGGTAACGAGATTGAACTAAGTATTGGATACTGACGATCGAATCTCGGGCAAGTAACATACCGATGACAAAGGGAACAACGTATGTTGTTATGCGGTCTGACCGATAAAGATCTTCGTAGAATATGTAGGAACCAATATGGGCATCCAGGTCCCGCTATTGGTTATTGACCGGAGACGTGTCTCGGTCATGTCTACATTGTTCTCGAACCGTAGGGTCCGCACGCTTAACGTTACGATGACAGTTATTATGAGTTTATGCATTTTGATGTACCGAAGGTTGTTCGGAGTCCCGGATGTGATCACGGACATGACGAGGAGTCTCGAAATGGTCGAGACGTAAAGATTGATATATTGGAAGCCTATGTTTGGACATCGGAAGTGTTCCGGGTGAAATCGGGATTTTACCGGAATACCGGGAGGGTTACCGGAACCCCCCGGGAGCCAAATGGGCCAACATGGGCCTTGGTGGAAAGGTGAAAGGGCTGCCCCATGGGCTGCGCGCCTCCCCCGCTTTCCCTAGTCCTATTAGGACTAGGGAAGGTGGCCGGCCAACCCCTCTCTCTTTCCCCACTTGGGGAGTCCTATTTGGAATAGGATTGGAGGGGAGTCCTACTCCCGGCGGGAGTAGGACTCCTCCTATGGCTGCCGCACCCCTCCCCCTTTGCCCCTTTATATACGGGGGCAGGGGGCACCTCTTGACACACAATTGATCATTGAGATCGTTCCTTAGCCGTGTGCGGTGCCCCCTGCCACCATATTCTACCTCGGTCATATTGTTGCAGTGCTTAGGCGAAGCCCTGCGTCGGTAGTACATCAAGATCGTCACCACGCCGTCGTGCTGACGGAACTCTTCCTCGACGCTTTGCTGGATCGGAGCCCGAGGATCGTCATCGAGCTGAACGTGTGCTAAGAACTCGGAGGTGCCAGAGTAACGGTGCTTGGATCGGTCGGATCGAGAAGAAGACGTACGACTACTTCCTCTACGTTGTGTCAACGCTTCCGTTGCGATCTACAAGGGTATGTAGATCACACTCTCCCCTCGTTGCTATGCATCACCATGATCTTGCGTGTGCGTAGGAAATTTTGAAATTACTACGTTCCCCAACAGTGGCATCCGAGCCTAGGTTTTATGGTTTGATGTTATTTGCACGAGTAGAACACAAGTGAGTTGTGGACGATACAAGTCATACTGCCTACCAGCATGTCATACTTTGGTTCGGCGGTATTGTTGGACGAGACGACCTGGACCAACCTTACGCGTACGCTTATGCGAGACCGGTTCCCTCGACGTGCTTTGCACATAGATGGCTTGCGGGCGACTGTCTCTCCAACTTTAGTTGAACCAAGTGTGGCTACGCCCGGTCCTTGAGAAGGTTAAAACGGAGTCTATTTGACAAACTATCGTTGTGGTTTTTGATGCGTAGGTGAGATGAGTTCTTACTTAAGCCCGTAGCAGCCACGTAAAACTTGCAACAACAAAGTAGAGGACGTCTAACTTGTTTTTGCAGGGCATGTTGTGATGTGATATGGTCAAGGCATGATGCTAAATTTTATTGTATGAGATGATCATGTTTTGTAACCGAGTTATCGGCAACTGGCTGGAGCCATATGGTTGTCGCTTTATTGTATGCAATGCAATCGCGATGTAATGCTTTACTTTATTACTAAACGGTAGTGATAGTCGTGGAAGCATAAGATTGGCGAGACGACAACGATGCTACGACGGAGATCAAGGTGTCACGCCGGTGACGATGGTGATCATGACGGTGCTTCGGAGATGGAGATCACAGGCACAAGATGATGATGGCCATATCATATCACTTATATTGATTGCATGTGATGTTTATCTTTTATGCATCTTATCTTGCTTTGATTGACGGTAGCATTATAAGATGATCTCTCACTAAATTATCAAGAAGTGTTCTCCCTGAGTATGCACCATTGCGAAAGTTCTTCGTGCTGAGACACCACGTGATGATCGGGTGTGATAGGCTCTATGTTCAAATACAACGGGTGCAAAACAGTTGCACACGCGGAATACTCAGGTTATACTTGACGAGCCAAGCATATACAGATATGGCCTCGGAACACGGAGACCGAAAGGTCGAGCGTGAATCATATAGTGGATATGATCAACATAACGATGTTCACCATTGAAAACTACTCCATCTCACGTGATGATCGGTTATGGTTTAGTTGATTTGGATCACGTGATCACTTAGAGGATTAGAGGGATGTCTATCTAAGTGGGAGTTCTTAAGTAAATTTGATTAACTGAACTTAAACTTATCATGAACTTAGTACCTGATAGTATCTTGCTTGTTTATGTTGATTGTAGATAGATGGCTCGTGCTGTTGTTCCGTTAAATTTTAATGCGTTCCTTGAGAAAGCAAAGTTGAAAGATGATGGTAGCAATTACACGGACTGGGTCCGTAACTTGAGGATTATCCTCATTGCTGCACAGAAGAATTACGTCCTGGAAGCACCGCTGGGTGCCAGGCCTGCTGCTAGAGCAACACCAGAAGTTATGAACGTCTGGCAGAGCAAAGCTGATGACTACTCGATAGTTCAGTGTGCCATGCTTTACGGCTTAGAATCGGGACTTCAACGACGTTTTGAATGTCATGGAGCATATGAGATGTTCCAGGAGTTGAAGTTAATATTTCAAGCAAATGCCCGGATTGAGAGATATGAAGTCTCCAATAAGTTCTATAGTTGTAAGATGGAGGAGAACAGTTCTGTCAGTGAGCATATACTCAAAATGTCTGGGTATAATAATCACTTGATTCAATTGGGAGTTACTCTTCCGGATGATTGCGTCATTGACAGAATCTCCAGTCACTGCCACCAAGCTACAAAAAGCTTCGTGATGAACTATAATATGCAAGGGATGAACAAGACTATTCCCGAGCTCTTCGCAATGCTGAAAGCTGCGGAGGTAGAAATCAAGAAGGAGCATCAAGTGTTGATGGTTAACAAAACCACTAGTTTCAAGAAAAAGGGCAAAGGGAAGAAGAAGGGGAACTTCAAGAAGAACAGCAAGCAAGTTGCTGCTCAAGAGAAGAAACCCAAGTCTGGACCTAAGCCTGAAACTGAGTGCTTCTACTGCAAGCAGACTGGTCACTGGAAGCGGAACTGCCTCAAGTATTTGGCGGATAAGAAGGATGGCAAGGTGAACAAAGGTATATGTGATATACATGTTATTGATGTGTACCTTACTAATGCTCGCAGTAGCACCTGGGTATTTGATACTGGTTCTGTTGCTAATATTTGCAACTCGAAACAGGGACTACAGAATAAGCGGACACTAGCAAAGGACGAGGTGACGATGCGCGTGGGAAACGGTTCCAAAGTCGATGTGATCGCGGTCGGCACGCTACCTCTACATCTACCTTCGGGATTAATATTAGACCTAAATAATTGTTATTTGGTGCCAGCGTTGAGCATGAACATTATATCTGGATCTTGTTTAATGCGAGACGGTTATTCATTTAAATCAGAGAATAATGGTTGTTCTATTTATATGAGTAATATCTTTTATGGTCATGCACCCTTGAAGAGTGGTCTATTCTTACTAAATCTCGATAGTAGTAATACACATATTCATAATGTTGAAACCAAAAGATACAGAGTTGATAATGAAAGTGCAACTTATTTGTGGCACTGTCGTTTAGGTCATATCGGTGTAAAACGCATGAAGAAACTCCATACTAATGGACTTTTGGAACCACTTGATTATGAATCACTTTGTACTTGCGAACCGTGCCTCATGGGCAAGATGACTAAAACACCGTTCTCCGGTACTATGGAGAGAGCAACAGATTTGTTGGAAATCATACATACCGATGTATGTGGTCCGATGAATATTGAGGCTCGTGGCGGATATCGTTATTTTCTCACCTTCACAGATGATTTGAGCAGATATGGATATATCTACTTAATGAAGCATAAGTCTGAAACATTTGAAAAGTTCAAAGAATTTCAGAGTGAAGTTGAAAATCATCGTAACAAGAAAATAAAGTTTCTACGATCTGATCGTGGAGGAGAATATTTGAGTTACGAGTTTGGTGTACATTTGAAAAACTGTGGAATAGTTTCACAACTCACGCCACCCGGAACACCACAGCGCAATGGTGTGTCCGAACGTCGTAATCGTACTTTACTAGATATGGTGCGATCTATGATGTCTCTTACAGATTTACCGCTATCATTTTGGGGTTATGCTTTAGACGGCCGCATTCACGTTAAATAGGGCACCATCAAAATCCGTTGAGACGACGCCTTATGAACTATGGTTTGGCAAGAAACCAAAGTTGTCGTTTCTTAAAGTTTGGGGTTGCGATGCTTATGTGAAAAAGCTTCAACCTGATAAGCTCGAACCCAAATCAGAGAAATGTGTATTCATAGGATACCCAAAGGAAACTGTTGGGTACACCTTCTATCACAGATCCGAAGGCAAAACATTCGTTGCTAAGAATGGATCATTTCTAGAGAAGGAGTTTCTCTCGAAAGAAGTGAGTGGAAGGAAAGTAGAACTTGACGAGGTAACTGTACCTGCTCCCTTACTGGAGAGTAGTTCATCACAGAAAACTGTTTCAGTGACACCTACACCGGTTAGTGAGGAAGCCAATGATAATGATCATGAAACTTCAGATCAAGATACTACTGAACCACGTAGATCAACCAGAGTAAGATCCGCGCCAGAGTGGTACGGAAATCCTGTTCTGGAAGTCATGCTACTAGATCATGATGAACCTACGAACTATGAAGAAGCGATGGTGAGCCCAGATTCCACAAAGTGGCTTGAAGCCATGAAATCTAAGATGGGATCCATGTATGAGAACAAAGTATGGACTTTGGTTGACTTGCCCGATGATCGGCAAGCAATTGAGAATAAATGGATCTTTAAGAAGAAGACTGACGCTGATGGTAATGTTACTATCTACAAAGCTCGACTTGTCGCAAAAGGTTTTCGACAAGTTCAAGGGATTGACTACGATGAGACCTTCTCACCCGTAGCGATGCTTAAGTCCGTCCGAATCATGTTAGCGATTGCCGCATTTTATGATTATGAAATTTGGCAGATGGATGTCAAAACTGCATTCCTGAATGGATTTCTGGAAGAAGAGTTGTATATGATGCAACCAGAAGGTTTTGTCGATCCAAAGGGAGCTAACAAAGTGTGCAAGCTCCAGCGATCCATTTATGGACTGGTGCAAGCCTCTCGGAGTTGGAATAAACGTTTTGATAGTGTGATCAAAGCATTTGGTTTTATACAGACTTTTGGAGAAGCCTGTATTTACAAGAAAGTGAGTGGGAGCTCTGTAGCATTTCTGATATTATATGTGGATGACATATTATTGATTGGAAATGATATAGAATTTCTGGATAGCATAAAGGGATACTTGAATAAGAGTTTTTCAATGAAAGACCTCGGTGAAGCTGCTTACATATTAGGCATAAAGATCTATAGAGATAGATCAAGACGCTTAATTGGACTTTCACAAAGCACATACCTTGACAAGATTTTGAAGAAGTTCAAAATGGATCAAGCAAAGAAAGGGTTCTTGCCTGTGTTACAAGGTGTGAGATTGAGTAAGACTCAAAGCCCGACCACTGCAGAAGATAGAGAGAAAATGAAAGATGTTCCCTATGCTTCAGCCATAGGCTCTATCATGTATGCAATGCTGTGTACCAGACCTGATATATGCCTTGCTATAAGTTTAGCAGGGAGGTACCAAAGTAATCCAGGAGTGGATCACTGGACAGCGGTCAAGAACATCCTGAAATACCTGAAAAGGACTAAGGATATGTTTCTCATATATGGGGGTGACAAAGAGCTCACCGTAAGAGGTTACGTTGATGCAAGCTTTGACACTGATCCGGACGATTCTAAATCGCAAACCGGATACGTGTTTACATTAAAAGGTGGAGCTGTCAGTTGGTGCAGTTCTAAACAAAGCGTCGTAGCAGGATCTACATGTGAAGCGGAGTATATAGCTGCTTCGGAAGCAGCGAACGAAGGAGTCTGGATGAAGGAGTTCATATCCGATCTAGGTGTCATACCTAGTGCATCGGGTCCAATGAAAATCTTTTGTGACAATACTGGTGCAATTGCCTTGGCAAAGGAATCCAGATTTCACAAAAAGACCAAACACATCAAGAGACGCTTCAACTCCATCCGGGATCTAGTCCAGGTGGGAGACATAGAGATTTGCAAGATACATACGGATCTGAATGTTGCAGACCCGTTGACTAAGCCTCTTCCACGAGCAAAACATGATCAGCACCAAGACTCCATGGGTGTTAGGATCATTACAGTGTAATCTAGATTATTGACTCTAGTGCAAGTGGGAGACTGAAGGAAATATGCCCTAGAGGCAATAATAAAGTTATTATTTATTTCCTTATATCATGATAAAGGTTTATTATTCATGCTAGAATTGTATTAACCGGAAACATAATACATGTGTGAATACATAGACAAACAGAGTGTCACTAGTATGCCTCTACTAGACTAGCTCATTAATCAAAGATGGTTATGTTTCCTAACCATGAACAAAGAGTTGTTATTTGATTAAACGAGGTCACATCATTAGTTGAATGATCTGATTGACATGACCCATTCTATTAGCTTAGCACCCGATCGTTTAGTATGTTGCTATTGCTTTATCCATGACTTATACATGTTCCTATGACTATGAGATTATGCAACTCCCGTTTGCCGGAGGAACACTTTGGGTACTACCAAACGTCACAACGTAACTGGGTGATTATAAAGGAGTACTACAGGTGTCTCCAATGGTAGATGTTGGGTTGGCGTATTTCGAGATTAGGACTTGTCACTCCGATCATCGGAGAGGTATCTCTGGGCCCTCTCGGTAATGCACATCACTTAAGCCTTGCAAGCATGGCAACTAATGAGTTAGTTGCGGGATGATGGATTACGGAACGAGTAAAGAGACTTGCCGGTAACGAGATTGAACTAAGTATTGGATACTGACGATCGAATCTCGGGCAAGTAACATACCGATGACAAAGGGAACAACGTATGTTGTTATGCGGTCTGACCGATAAAGATCTTCGTAGAATATGTAGGAACCAATATGGGCATCCAGGTCCCGCTATTGGTTATTGACCGGAGACGTGTCTCGGTCATGTCTACATTGTTCTCGAACCGTAGGGTCCGCACGCTTAACGTTACGATGACAGTTATTATGAGTTTATGCATTTTGATGTACCGAAGGTTGTTCGGAGTCCCGGATGTGATCACGGACATGACGAGGAGTTTCGAAATGGTCGAGACGTAAAGATTGATATATTGGAAGCCTATGTTTGGACATCGAAAGTGTTCCGGGTGAAATCGGGATTTTACCGGAATACCGGGAGGGTTACCGGAACCCCCCGGGAGCCAAATGGGCCAACATGGGCCTTGGTGGAAAGGTGAAAGGGCTTCCCCATGGGCTGCGCGCCTCCCCCCCTTTCCCTAGTCCTATTAGGACTAGGGAAGGTGGCCGGCCAACCCCTCTCTCTTTCCCCACTTGGGGAGTCCTATTTGGAATAGGATTGGAGGGGAGTCCTACTCCCGGCGGGAGTAGGACTCCTCTTATGGCTGCCGCACCCCTCCCCCTTTGCCCCTTTATATACGGGGGCAGGGGGCACCTCTTGACACACAATTGATCATTGAGATCGTTCCTTAGCCGTGTGCGGTGCCCCCTGCCACCATATTCTACCTCGGTCATATTGTTGCAGTGCTTAGGCGAAGCCCTGCGTCGGTAGTACATCAAGATCGTCACCACGCCGTCGTGCTGACGGAACTCTTCCTCGACGCTTTGCTGGATCGGAGCCCGAGGATCGTCATCGAGCTGAACGTGTGCTAAGAACTCGGAGGTGCCGGAGTAACGGTGCTTGGATCGGTCGGATCGAGAAGAAGACGTACGACTACTTCCTCTATGTTGTGTCAATGCTTCCGTTGCGATCTACAAGGGTACGTAGATCACACTCTCCCCTCGTTGCTATGCATCACCATGATCTTGCGTGTGCGTAGGAAATTTTGAAATTACTACGTTCCCCAACAGTGGCATCCGAGCCTAGGTTTTATGGTTTGATGTTATTTGCACGAGTAGAACACAAGTGAGTTGTGGACGATACAAGTCATACTGCCTACCAGCATGTCATACTTTGGTTCGGCGGTATTGTTGGACGAGACGACCTGGACCAACCTTACGCGTACGCTTACGCGAGACCGGTTCCCTCGACGTGCTTTGCACATAGATGGCTTGCGGGCGACTGTCTCTCCAACTTTAGTTGAACCAAGTGTGGCTACGCCCGGTCCTTGAGAAGGTTAAAACGGAGTCTATTTGACAAACTATCGTTGTGGTTTTTGATGCGTAGGTGAGATGAGTTCTTACTTAAGCCCGTAGCAGCCACGTAAAACTTGCAACAACAAAGTAGAGGACGTCTAACTTGTTTTTGCAGGGCATGTTGTGATGTGATATGGTCAAGGCATGATGCTAAATTTTATTGTATGAGATGATCATGTTTTGTAACCGAGTTATCGGCAACTGGCTGGAGCCATATGGTTGTTGCTTTATTGTATGCAATGCAATCGCGATGTAATGCTTTACTTTATTACTAAACGGTAGTGATAGTCGTGGAAGCATAAGATTGGCGAGACGACAACGATGCTACGACGGAGATCAAGGTGTCACGCCGGTGACGATGGTGATCATGACGGTGCTTCGGAGATGGAGATCACAGGCACAAGATGATGATGGCCATATCATATCACTTATATTGATTGCATGTGATGTTTATCTTTTATGCATCTTATCTTGCTTTGATTGACGGTAGCATTATAAGATGATCTCTCACTAAATTATCAAGAAGTGTTCTCCCTGAGTATGCACCGTTGCGAAAGTTCTTCGTGCTGAGACACCACGTGATGATCGGGTGTGATAGGCTCTACGTTCAAATACAACGGGTGCAAAACAGTTGCACACGCGGAATACTCAGGTTATACTTGACGAGCCAAGCAGATACAGATATGGCCTCGGAACACGGAGACCGAAAGGTCGAGCGTGAATCATATAGTGGATATGATCAACATAACGATGTTCACCATTGAAAACTACTCCATCTCACGTGATGATCGGTTATGGTTTAGTTGATTTGGATCACGTGATCACTTAGAGGATTAGAGGGATGTCTATCTAAGTGGGAGTTCTTAAGTAAATTTGATTAACTGAACTTAAACTTATCATGAACTTAGTACCTGATAGTATCTTGCTTGTTTATGTTGATTGTAGATAGATGGGTCGTGCTGTTGTTCCGTTAAATTTTAATGCGTTCCTTGAGAAAGCAAAGTTGAAAGATGATGGTAGCAATTACACGGACTGGGTCCGTAACTTGAGGATTATCCTCATTGTTGCACAGAAGAATTACGTCCTGGAAGCACCGCTGGGTGCCAGGCCTGCTGCTAGAGCAACACCAGAAGTTATGAACGTCTGGCAGAGCAAAGCTGATGACTACTCGATAGTTCAGTGTGCCATGCTTTACGGCTTAGAATCGGGACTTCAACGACGTTTTGAACGTCATGGAGCATATGAGATGTTCCAGGAGTTGAAGTTAATATTTCAAGCAAATGCCCGGATTGAGAGATATGAAGTCTCCAATAAGTTCTATAGCTGTAAGATGGAGGAGAACAGTTCTGTCAGTGAGCATATACTCAAAATGTCTGGGTATAATAATCACTTGATTCAATTGGGAGTTACTCTTCCGGATGATTGCGTCATTGACAGAATTCTCCAGTCACTGCCACCAAGCTACAAAAAGCTTCGTGATGAACTATAATATGCAAGGGATGAACAAGACTATTCCCGAGCTCTTCGCAATGCTGAAAGCTGCGGAGGTAGAAATCAAGAAAGAGCATCAAGTGTTGATGGTTAACAAAACCACTAGTTTCAAGAAAAAGGGCAAAGGGAAGAAGAAGTTGAACTTCAAGAAGAACAGCAAGCAAGTTGCTGCTCAAGAGAAGAAACCCAAGTCTGGACCTAAGCCTGAAACTGAGTGCTTCTACTGCAAGCAGACTGGTCACTGGAAGCGGAACTGCCTCAAGTATTTGGCGGATAAGAAGGATGGCAAGGTGAACAAAGGTATATGTGATATACATGTTATTGATGTGTACCTTACTAATGCTCGCAGTAGCACCTGGGTATTTGATACTGGTTCTGTTGCTAATATTTGCAACTCGAAACAGGGACTACAGAATAAGCGGACACTAGCAAAGGACGAGGTGACGATGCGCGTAGGAAACGGTTCCAAAGTCGATGTGATCGCGGTCGGCACGCTACCTCTACATCTACCTTCGGGATTAATATTAGACCTAAATAATTGTTATTTGGTGCCAGCGTTGAGCATGAACATTATATCTGGATCTTGTTTAATGCGAGACGGTTATTCATTTAAGTCAGAGAATAATGGTTGTTCTATTTATATGAGTAATATCTTTTATGGTCATGCACCTTTGAAGAGTGGTCTATTTTTGATGAATCTCGATAGTAGTGACACACATATTCATAATGTTGAAACCAAAAGATGCAGAGTTGATAATGAAAGTGCAACTTATTTGTGGCATTGTCGTTTAGGTCATATCGGTGTAAAGCGCATGAAGAAACTCCATACTGATGGACTTTTGGAACAACTTGATTATGAATCACTTGGTACTTGCGAACCGTGCCTCATGGGCAAGATGACTAAAACACCGTTCTCCAGTACTATGGAGAGAGCAACAGATTTGTTGGAAATCATACATACCGATGTATGTGGACCAATGAATATTGAGGCTCGTGGCGGATATCGTTATTTTCTCACCTTCACAGATGACTTAAGCAGATATGGGTATATCTACTTAATGAAACATAAGTCTGAAACATTTGAAAAGTTCAAAGAATTTCAGAGTGAAGTTGAAAATCATCGTAACAAGAAAATAAAATTTCTACGATCTGATCGTGGAGGAGAATATTTGAGTTACGAGTTTGGTGTACATTTGAAAATTTGTGGAATAGTTTCGCAACTCACGCCACCCGGAACACCACAGCGTAATGGTGTGTCCGAACATCGTAATCGTACTTTACTAGATATGGTACGATCTATGATGTCTCTTACTGAGTTACCGCTATCATTTTGGGGTTATGCTTTAGAGACGGCCGCATTCACGTTAAATAGGGCACCATCAAAATACGTTGAGACGACGCCTTATGAACTATGGTTTGGCAAGAAACCAAAGTTGTCGTTTCTTAAAGTTTGGGGCTGCAATGCTTATGTGAAAAAGCTTCAACCTGATAAGCTCGAACCCAAATCGGAGAAATGTGTCTTCATAGGGTATCCAAAGGAAACTATTGGATACACCTTCTATCACAGATCCGAAGGCAAGATTTTTGTTGCTAAATTCGGAAACTTTCTAGAGAAGTAGTTTCTCTCGAAAGAAGTGAGTGGGAGGAAAGTAGAACTTGACGAGGTAACTGTACCTACTCCCTTATTAGAAAGTAGAACATCACAGAAAACTGTTTCTGCGACACCTACACCAATAAGTGAGGAAGCTAATGATGATGATCATGAAACTTTAGATCAAGATACTATTGAACCTCGTAGATCAACCAGAGTGAGATCCGCACCAGAGTGGTACGGAAATCCTGTTCTGGAAGTCATGCTACTAGATCATGATGAACCTACGAACTATGAAGAAGCGATGATGAGCCCAGATTCCGCAAAGTGGCTTGAAGCCATGAAATCTGAGATGGGATCCATGTATGAGAACAAAGTATGGACTTTGGTTGACTTGCCCAATGATCGGCAAGCAATTGAGAATAAATGGATCTTTAAGAAGAAGACTGACGCTGATGGTAATGTTACTGTCTACAAAGCTCGACTTGTCGCAAAAGGTTTTCGACAATTTCAAGGGATTGACTACGATGAGACTTTCTCACCCGTAGCGATGCTTAAGTCTGTCCGAATCATGTTAGCAGTTGCCGCATTTTATGATTATGAAATTTGGCAGATGGATGTCAAAACTGCATTCCTGAATGGATTTCTGGAAGAAGAGTTGTATATGATGCAACCGGAAGGTTTTGTCGATCCAAAGGGAGCTAACAAAGTGTGCAAGCTCCAGCGATCCATTTATGGACTGGTGCAAGCCTCTCGGAGTTGGAATAAACGCTTTGATAGTGTGATCAAAGCATTTGGTTTTATACAGACTTTCGGAGAAACCTGTATTTACAAGAAAGTGAGTGGGAGCTCTGTAGCATTTCTAATATTATATGTGGATGACATATTACTGATTGGAAATGATATAGAATTTCTGGATAGCATAAAGGGATACTTGAATAAAAGTTTTTCAATGAAAGACCTCGGTGAACCTGCTTACATATTAGGCATAAAAATCTATAGAGATAGATCAAGACGCTTAATTGGACTTTCACAAAGCACATACCTTGACAAGATTTTGAAGAAGTTCAAAATGGATCAAGCAAAGAAAGGGTTCTTGCCTATGTTACAAGGTGTGAGATTGAGTAAGACTCAAAGCCCGACCATTGCAGAAGATAGAGAGAAAATGAAAGATGTTCCCTATGCTTCAGCCATAGGCTCTATCATGTATGCAATGCTGTGTACCAGACCTGATGTATGCCTTGCTATAAGTTTAGCAGGGAGGTACCAAAGTAATCCAGGAGTGGATCACTAGACAGCGGTCAAGAACATCCTGAAATACCTGAAAAGGACTAAGGATATGTTTCTCATATATGGGGGTGAAAAAGAGCTCACCGTAAGAGGTTACGTTGATGCAAGCTTTGACACTGATCCGGACGATTCTAAATCGCAAACCGGATACGTGTTTACATTAAACGGTGGAGCTGTCAGTTGGTGCAGTTCTAAACAAAGCGTCGTAGCGGGATCTACATGTGAAGCGGAGTATATAGCTGCTTCGGAAGCAGCGAACGAAGGAGTCTGGATGAAGGAGTTCATATCCGATCTAGGTGTCATACCTAGTGCATCGGGTC
Source organism: Triticum aestivum (assembly GCF_018294505.1). Lineage (NCBI taxonomy): Eukaryota > Viridiplantae > Streptophyta > Magnoliopsida > Poales > Poaceae > Triticum > Triticum aestivum. Next base: position 89,844,735 of record NC_057798.1, read on the forward strand.
CAATGAAAATCTTTTGTGACAATACTGGTGCAATTGCCTTGGCAAAGGAATCCAGATTTCACAAAAGGACCAAACACATCAAGAGATGCTTCAACTCCATCCGGGATCTAGTCCAGGTGGGAGACATAGAGATTTGCAAGATACATATGGATCTGAATGTTGCAGACCCGTTGACTAAGCCTCTTCCACGAGCAAAACATGATCAGCACCAAGACTCCATGGGTGTTAGGATCATTACAGTGTAATCTAGATTATTGACTCTAGTGCAAGTGGGAGACTGAAGGAAATATGCCCTAGAGGCAATAATAAAGTTATTATTTATTTCCTTATATCATGATAAAGGTTTATTATTCATGCTAGAATTGTATTAACTGAAAACATAATACATGTGTGAATACATAGACAAACAGAGTGTCACTAGTATGCCTCTACTAGACTAGCTCGTTAATCAAAGATGGTTATGTTTCCTAACCATGAACAAAGAGTTGTTATTTGATTAAACGAGGTCACATCATTAGTTGAATGATCTGATTGACATGACCCATTCTATTAGCTTAGCACCCGATCGTTTAGTATGTTGCTATTGCTTTATCCATGACTTATACATGTTCCTATGACTATGAGATTATGCAACTCCCGTTTGCCGGAGGAACACTTTGGGTACTACCAAACGTCACAACGTAACTGGGTGATTATAAAGGAGTACTACAGGTGTCTCCAATGGTAGATGTTGGGTTGGCGTATTTCGAGATTAGGACTTGTCACTCCGATCGTCGGAGAGGTATCTCTGGGCCCTCTCGGTAATGCACATCACTTAAGCCTTGCAAGCATGGCAACTAATGAGTTAGTTGCGGGATGATGGATTACAGAACGAGTAAAGAGACTTGCCGGTAACGAGATTGAACTAAGTATTAGATACTGACGATCGAATCTCGGGCAAGTAACATACCGATGACAAAGGGAACAACGTATGTTGTTATGCGGTCTGACCGATAAAGATCTTCGTAGAATATGTAGGAACCAATATGGGCATCCAGGTCCCGCTATTGGTTATTGACCGGAGACGTGTCTCGGTCATGTCTACATTGTTCTCGAACCGTAGGGTCCGCACGCTTAACGTTACGATGACAGTTATTATGAGTTTATGCATTTTGATGTACCGAAGGTTGTTCGGAGTCCCGGATGTGATCACGGACATGACGAGGAGTCTCGAAATGGTCGAGACGTAAAGATTGATATATTGGAAGCCTATGTTTGGACATCGGAAGTGTTCCGGGTGAAATCGGGATTTTACCAAAATACCGGGAGGGTTACCGGAACCCCCCGGGAGCAAAATGGGCCAACATGGGCCTTGGTGGAAAGGTGAAAGGGCTGCCCCATGGGCTGCGCGCCTCCCCCCCTTTCCCTAGTCCTATTAGGACTAGGGAAGGTGGCCGGCCAACCCCTCTCTCTTTCCCCACTTGGGGAGTCCTATTTGGAATAGGATTCGAGGGGAGTCCTACTCCCGGCGGGAGTAGGACTCCTCCTATGGCTGCCGCACCCCTCCCCCTTTGCCCCTTTATATACGGGGGCAGGGGGCACCTCTTGACACACAATTGATCATTGAGATCGTTCCTTAGCCGTGTGCGGTGCCCCCTGCCACCATATTCTACCTCGGTCATATTGTTGCAGTGCTTAGGCGAAGCCCTGCGTCGGTAGTACATCAAGATCGTCACCACGCCGTCGTGCTGACGGAACTCTTCCTCGACGCTTTGCTGGATCGGAGCCCGAGGATCGTCATCGAGCTGAACGTGTGCTAAAAACTCGGAGGTGCCGGAGTAACGGTGCTTGGATCGGTCGGATCGAGAAGAAGACGTACGACTACTTCCTCTACGTTGTGTCAACGCTTCCGTTGCGATCTACAAGGGTACGTAGATCACACTCTCCCCTCGTTGCTATGCATCACCATGATCTTGCGTGTGCGTAGGAAATTTTGAAATTACTACGTTCCCCAACAGTGGCATCCGAGCCTAGGTTTTATGGTTTGATGTTATTTGCACGAGTAGAACACAAGTGAGTTGTGGATGATACAAGTCATACTGCCTACCAGCATGTCATACTTTGGTTCGGCGGTATTGTTGGACGAGACGACCTGGACCAACCTTACGCGTACGCTTACGCGAGACCGGTTCCCTCGACGTGCTTTGCACATAGATGGCTTGCGGGCGACTGTCTCTCCAACTTTAGTTGAACCAAGTGTGGCTACGCCCGGTCCTTGAGAAGGTTAAAACGGAGTCTATTTGACAAACTATCGTTGTGGTTTTTGATGCGTAGGTGAGATGAGTTCTTACTTAAGCCCGTAGCAGCCACGTAAAACTTGCAACAACAAAGTAGAGGACGTCTAACTTGTTTTTGCAGGGCATGTTGTGATGTGATATGGTCAAGGCATGATGCTAAATTTTATTGTATGAGATGATCATGTTTTGTAACCGAGTTATCGGCAACTGGCTGGCGCCATATGGTTGTCGCTTTATTGTATGCAATGCAATCGCGATGTAATGCTTTACTTTATTACTAAACGGTAGTGATAGTCGTGGAAGCATAAGATTGGCGAGACGACAACGATGCTACGACGGAGATCAAGGTGTCACGCCGGTGACGATGGTGATCATGACGGTGCTTCGGAGATGGAGATCACAGCCACAAGATGATGATGGCCATATCATATCACTTATATTGATTGCATGTGATGTTTATCTTTTATGCATCTTATCTTGCTTTGATTGACGGTAGCATTATAAGATGATCTCTCACTAAATTATCAAGAAGTGTTCTCCCTGAGTATGCACCGTTGCGAAAGTTCTTCGTGCTGAGACACCACGTGATGATCGGGTGTGATAGGCTCTACGTTCAAATACAACGGGTGCAAAATAGTTGCACACGCGGAATACTCAGGTTATACTTGACGAGCCAAGCATACACAGATATGGCCTCGGAACACGGAGACCGAAAGGTCGAGCGTGAATCATATAGCGGATATGATCAACATAACGATGTTCACCATTGAAAACTACTCCATCTCACGTGATGATCGGTTATGGTTTAGTTGATTTGGATCACGTGATCACTTAGAGGATTAGAGGGATGTCTATCTAAGTGGGAGTTCTTAAGTAAATTTGATTAACTAAACTTAAACTTATCATGAACTTAGTACCTGATAGTATCTTGCTTGTTTATGTTGATTGTAGATAGATGGCTCGTGCTGTTGTTCCGTTAAATTTTAATGCGTTCCTTGAGAAAGCAAAGTTGAAAGATGATGGTAGCAATTACACGGACTGGGTCCGTAACTTGAGGATTATCCTCATTGCTGCACAGAAGAATTACGTCCTGGAAGCACCGCTGGGTGCCAGGCCTGCTGCTAGAGCAACACCAGAAGTTATGAACGTCTGGCAGAGCAAAGCTGATGACTACTCGATAGTTCAGTGTGCCATGCTTTACGGCTTAGAATCGGGACTTCAACGACGTTTTGAACGTCATGGAGCATATGAGATGTTCCAGGAGTTGAAGTTAATATTTCAAGCAAATGCCCGGATTGAGAGATATGAAGTCTCCAATAAGTTCTATAGCTGTAAGATGGAGGAGAACAGTTCTGTCAGTGAGCATATACTCAAAATGTCTGGGTATAATAATCACTTGATTCAATTGGGAGTTACTCTTCCGGATGATTGCGTCATTGACAGAATTCTCCAGTCACTGCCACCAAGCTACAAAAAGCTTCGTGATGAACTATAATATGCAAGGGATGAACAAGACTATTCCCGAGCTCTTCGCAATGCTGAAAGCTGCGGAGGTAGAAATCAAGAAGGAGCATCAAGTGTTGATGGTTAACAAAACCACTAGTTTCAAGAAAAAGGGCAAAGGGAAGAAGAAGGGGAACTTCAAGAAGAACAGCAAGCAAGTTGCTGCTCAAGAGAAGAAACCCAAGTCTGGACCTAAGCCTGAAACTGAGTGCTTCTACTGCAAGCAGACTGGTCACTAGAAGCGGAACTGCCTCAAGTATTTGGCGGATAAGAAGGATGGAAAGGTGAACAAAGGTATATGTGATATACATGTTATTGATGTGTACCTTACTAATGCTCGCAGTAGCACCTGGGTATTTGATACTGGTTCTGTTGCTAATATTTGCAACTCGAAACAGGGACTACAGAATAAGCGGACACTAGCAAAGGACGAGGTGACGATGCGCGTAGGAAACGGTTCCAAAGTCGATGTGATCGCGGTCGGCACGCTACCTCTACATCTACCTTCGGGATTAATATTAGACCTAAATAATTGTTATTTGGTGCCAGCGTTGAGCATGAACATTATATCTGGATCTTGTTTAATGCGAGACGGTTATTCATTTAAGTCAGAGAATAATGGTTGTTCTATTTATATGAGTAATATCTTTTATGGTCATGCACCTTTGAAGAGTGGTCTATTTTTGATGAATCTCGATAGTAGTGACACACATATTCATAATGTTGAAACCAAAAGATGCAGAGTTGATAATGAAAGTGCAACTTATTTGTGGCATTGTCGTTTAGGTCATATCGGTGTAAAGCGCATGAAGAAACTCCATACTGATGGACTTTTGGAACCACTTGATTATGAATCACTTGGTACTTGCGAACCGTGCCTCATGGGCAAGATGACTAAAACACCGTTCTCCAGTACTATGGAGAGAGCAACAGATTTGTTGGAAATCATACATACCGATGTATGTGGACCAATGAATATTGAGGCTCGTGGCGGATATCGTTATTTTCTCACCTTCACAGATGACTTAAGCAGATATGGGTATATCTACTTAATGAAACATAAGTCTGAAACATTTGAAAAGTTCAAAGAATTTCAGAGTGAAGTTGAAAATCATCGTAACAAGAAAATAAAATTTCTACGATCTGATCGTGGAGGAGAATATTTGAGTTACGAGTTTGGTGTACATTTGAAAAATTGTGGAATAGTTTCGCAACTCACGCCACCCGGAACACCACAGCGTAATGGTGTGTCCGAACGTCGTAATCGTACTTTACTAGATATGGTACGATCTATGATGTTTCTTACTGAGTTACCGCTATCATTTTGGGGTTATGCTTTAGAGACGGCCGCATTCACGTTAAATAGGGCACCATCAAAATCCGTTGAGACGACGCCTTATGAACTATGGTTTGGCAAGAAACCAAAGTTGTCGTTTCTTAAAGTTTGGGGCTGCAATGCTTATGTGAAAAAGCTTCAACCTGATAAGCTCGAACCCAAATCGGAGAAATGTGTCTTCATAGGGTATCCAAAGGAAACTATTGGATACACCTTCTATCACAGATCCGAAGGCAAGATTTTTGTTGCTAAATTCGGAAACTTTCTAGAGAAGGAGTTTCTCTCGAAAGAAGTGAGTGGGAGGAAAGTAGAACTTGACGAGGTAACTGTACCTACTCCCTTATTAGAAAGTAGAACATCACAGAAAACTGTTTCTGCGACACCTACACCAATAAGTGAGGAAGCTAATGATGATGATCAAGAAACTTTAGATCAAGATACTATTGAACCTCGTAGATCAACCAGAGTGAGATCCGCACCAGAGTGGTACGGAAATCCTGTTCTGGAAGTCATGCTACTAGATCATGATGAACCTACGAACTATGAAGAAGCGATGATGAGCCCAGATTCCTCAAAGTGGCTTGAAGCCATGAAATCTGAGATGGGATCCATGTATGAGAACAAAGTATGGACTTTGGTTGACTTGCCCAATGATCGGCAAGCAATTGAGAATAAATGGATCTTTAAGAAGAAGACTAACGCTGATGGTAATGTTACTGTCTACAAAGCTCGACTTGTCGCAAAAGGTTTTCGACAAGTTCAAGGGATTGACTACGATGAGACTTTCTCACCCGTAGCGATGCTTAAGTCTGTCCGAATCATGTTAGCAGTTGCCGCATTTTATGATTATGAAATTTGGCAGATGGATGTCAAAACTGCATTCCTGAATGGATTTCTGGAAGAAGAGTTGTATATGATGCAACCGGAAGGTTTTGTCGATCCAAAGGGAGCTAACAAAGTGTGCAAGCTCCAGCGATCCATTTATGGACTGGTGCAAGCCTCTCGGAGTTGGAATAAACGCTTTGATAGTGTGATCAAAGCATTTGGTTTTATACAGACTTTCGGAGAAACCTGTATTTACAAGAAAGTGAGTGGGAGCTCTGTAGCATTTCTAATATTATATGTGGATGACATATTACTGATTGGAAATGATATAGAATTTCTGGATAGCATAAAGGGATACTTGAATAAAAGTTTTTCAATGAAAGACCTCGGTGAACCTGCTTACATATTAGGCATAAAAATCTATAGAGATAGATCAAGACGCTTAATTGGACTTTCACAAAGCACATACCTTGACAAGATTTTGAAGAAGTTCAAAATGGATCAAGCAAAGAAAGGGTTCTTGCCTGTGTTACAAGCTGTGAGATTGAGTAAGACTCAAAGCCCGACCACTGCAGAAGATAGAGAGAAAATGAAAGATGTTCCCTATGCTTCAGCCATAGGCTCTATCATGTATGCAATGTTGTGTACCAGACCTGATGTATGCCTTGCTATGAGTTTAGCAGGGAGGTACCAAAGTAATCCAGGAGTGGATCACTGGACAGCGGTCAAGAACATCCTGAAATACCTGAAAAGGACTAAGGATATGTTTCTCATATATGGGGGTGACAAAGAGCTCACCGTAAGAGGTTACGTTGATGCAAGCTTTGACACTGATCCGGACGATTCTAAATCGCAAACCGGATACGTGTTTACATTAAACGGTGGAGCTGTCAGTTGGTGCAGTTCTAAACAAAGCATCGTAGCGGGATCTACATGTGAAGCGGAGTATATAGCTGCTTCGGAAGCAGCGAACGAAGGAGTCTGGATGAAGGAGTTCATTTCCGATCTAGGTGTCATACCTAGTGCATCGGGTCCAATGAAAATCTTTTGTGACAGTACTGGTGCAATTGCCTTGGCAAAGGAATCCAGATTTCACAAAAGGACCAAACACATCAAGAGATGCTTCAACTCCATCCGGGATCTAGTCCAGGTGGGAGACATAGAGATTTGCAAGATACATACGGATCTGAATGTTGCAGACCCGTTGACTAAGCCTCTTCCACGAGCAAAACATGATCAGCACCAAGACTCCATGGGTGTTAGGATCATTACAGTGTAATCTAGATTATTGACTCTAGTGCAAGTGGGAGACTGAAGGAAATATGCCCTAGAGGCAATAATAAAGTTATTATTTATTTCCTTATATCATGATAAAGGTTTATTATTCATGCTAGAATTGTATTAACCGAAAACATAATACATGTGTGAATACATAGACAAACAGAGTGTCACTAGTATGCCTCTACTAGACTAGCTCGTTAATCAAAGATGGTTATGTTTCCTAACCATGAACAAAGAGTTGTTATTTGATTAAACGAGGTCACATCATTAGTTGAATGATCTGATTGACATGACCCATTCTATTAGCTTAGCACCCGATCGTTTAGTATGTTGCTATTGCTTTATCCATGACTTATACATGTTCCTATGACTATGAGATTATGCAACTCCCGTTTGCCGGAGGAACACTTTGGGTACTACCAAACGTCACAACGTAACTGGGTGATTATAAAGGAGTACTACAGGTGTCTCCAATGGTAGATGTTGGGTTGGCGTATTTCGAGATTAGGACTTGTCACTCCGATCGTCGGAGAGGTATCTCTGGGCCCTCTCGGTAATGCACATCACTTAAGCCTTGCAAGCATGGCAACTAATGAGTTAGTTGCGGGATGATGGATTACGGAACGAGTAAAGAGACTTGCTGGTAACGAGATTGAACTAAGTATTGGATACTGACGATCGAATCTCGGGCAAGTAACATACCGATGACAAAGGGAACAACGTATGTTGTTATGCGGTCTGACGGATAAAGATCTTCGTAGAATATGTAGGAACCAATATGGGCATCCAGGTCCCGCTATTGGTTATTGACCGGAGACGTGTCTCGGTCATGTCTACATTGTTCTCGAACCGTAGGGTCCGCACGCTTAACGTTACGATGACAGTTATTATGAGTTTATGCATTTTGATGTACCGAAGGTTTTTTGGAGTCCCGGATGTGATCACGGACATGACGAGGAGTCTCGAAATGGTCGAGACGTAAAGATTGATATATTGGAAGCCTATGTTTGGACATCGGAAGTGTTCCGGGTGAAATCGGGATTTTACCGGAATACCGGGAGGGTTACCGGAACCCCCCGGGAGCCAAATGGGCCAACATGGGCCTTGGTGGAAAGGTGAAAGGGCTGCCCCATGGGCTGCGCGCCTCCCCCCCTTTCCCTAGTCCTATTAGGACTAGGGAAGGTGGCCGGCCAACCCCTCTCTCTTTACCCACTTGGGGAGTCCTATTTGGAATAGGATTGGAGGGGAGTCCTACTCCCGGCGGGAGTAGGGCTCCTCCTATGGCTGCCGCACCCCTTCCCCTTTGCCCCTTTATATACGGGGGCAGGGGGCACCTCTTGACACACAATTGATCATTGAGATCGTTCCTTAGCCATGTGCGGTGCCCCCTGCCACCATATTCTACCTCGGTCATATTGTTGCAGTGCTTAGGCGAAGCCCTGCGTCGGTAGTACATCAAGATCGTCACCACGCCGTCGTGCTGACGGAACTCTTCCTCGACGCTTTGCTGGATCGGAGCCCGAGGATCGTCATCGAGCTGAACGTGTGCTAAGAACTCGGAGGTGCCGGAGTAACGGTGCTTGGATCGGTCGGATCGATAAGAAGACGTACGACTACTTCCTCTATGTTGTGTCAACGCTTCCGTTGCGATATACAAGGGTACGTAGATCACACTATCCCCTCGTTGCTATGCATCACCATGATCTTGCGTGTGCGTAGGAAATTTTGAAATTACTACGTTCCCCAACAGGATCCACCCTTTTTAGGCTCGTCAGCATTGTACCGAGGTTTGCAAATGACGATTTTTGGCTTCATAGTGCGCTGTTACGAAGTTTGCCGCCTCCTCTGTGATGAATGCCTCAGCCATCGATGCTTCAATTCTACGTTTATTTTTACATTTTTCTCGAAGCGTCTTCTGCATCCTCTCAGTTGGGTAGCACCAACGATTTTGCACGGGCCCCCCCAATCTTGCCTCGGTCGGGAGATGCAAAATCAAATGCTGCATTGGATTAAAGAAGCCCGGTGGAAAGATCTTCTCTAACTTGCAGATCAACTCCGGTGCCAACTCTTCCATTTCTTCTAGCACGCCAGGCGATAGTTCTTTCGCACAAAGAACACGGAAGAAATAGCTGAGTTCTGCCAGTACTAGCCATTCATCCTCAGGGATGAAGCCACGCAACATCACCGGCATTACCCGCTCAATCCATATGTGCCAATCATGACTCTTGAGACCAAATATCTTCAGTTTATCAAGATTCGCTCCCCTCTTTAGATTCGCTGCATACCCATCGGGGAATATCATATGCTGTTGCACCCACAAGAGAATTTCCCTCATAGCTGGCCTTCCAAGATTGAACCATGCCTTTGGCTTCGTCCAGTTCTGCTTTCCTTTCGGTTCTTTCATGTTTTGTAACGGCCTATCACATAGCGCCTCCAGATCGACTCTAGCCTTACTATTATCCTTTGACTTCCCATCTATGCCGAACAATGTACCAAAAAGTGCCTCGGCGATATTCTTCTCAGTGTGCATCACGTCGATGTTGTGTGGGCAAAGGAGGTCTTTGAAGTAAGGCAGATCCCATAAGCATGTTTTGTGAGTCCACACATGCTTAGTATTATACCCCTTGAAGTACCCTGGATGTTGTGGATCTGGCTCGAGAGTGTTTAACTGATCCAGGGTCTGTTGGCCTGTCAATGCAGGTGGTGCAGAGTTTTTGACAACTCTACCCCTGATGAAGTTCTTCTTGTCTTTCCTGAACTTATGGCGAGGATCCAGGAACTGTCTATGCATGTCGAAGCAAGAAAACTTGCGACCGGCCTGAAGCCAACGAAACTCAAGAGCTCCCTTGCATGTGGGGCATGGGAACCTTCCATGCACACACCAGCCAACGAATAGCGCATACGCCGGCAAGTCATGCGTCGAGTACATGTACCAGACACGCATTATGAAGTTCTGTTTGCTAAAGGCGTCGTATGTCTTGAACCCATTATCCCAGGCTTCTTGCAATTCGTCCTTTAGCGGCTGCATGTACACATTCATATTTTTTCCCGGATAGTTGGGTCCTGGAATTATCAACGTCAGGAAAATGTTCTTTCTTTGCATAATCTGTCCGGGGGGGAGATTGAGTGGAAAGACAAATACGGGCCAACAACTGTATTGGGCTGTCGTCATATCAAACACACTGAACCCATCCGTGCTGATGCCGACTCGAGGATGCCTCGGATCTGCCGCTTTGTCAGCATGTAATTCATCAAACTTTTTCCACACAACACCATCCGATGTGTGTACCATCAGCAGATTCCCATCTGCATCTAGTTCGGTTCTTTTGCCTGTTTTGTGCCATGTCATCTGTCTGGCCGTCTCTTCGACCATGAAAAGACGTTGAAGTCTTGGTACGATTGGCATATACCGAAGAACACTAACGGGGATATTGGTCTGTGTCTTCTCACCCATACCGTTGTCTACCACAATATACCTGGAAGACTTGAAAATGGGACAATAGTTCAAGTCCGCATAGTCAAGCCTAAATAAGGCACATCCTTTCTCACAGGTATGTATCTTCTCATAGGGCATCTTCAGTGCACGGAGGATTTTGTCCGACTGGTACAGGTTTGCAGGCATTACATGGCCTTTGGGTAGAAAGCGTCCAAATACTGTCATAATTGCGTCATAGCATTCTCTGCCCAAGTTGAACTGAGCCTTCAGAGCCATTACTTGTGAGATGGCATCCAACTGACAAAGCTCATTGTGCTCGTGGAGCGGACGTTTCGAAGACTCCAACATTTCATTGAAGGCCTTTGCAGATTCCTCCATCTCCTCGTCCGAATCCCGAGCATCATCATAGACTTGCACCATGTTTTCCATCCCGGTACCATGCTCGTCGGTGCGACGACGATCCACCTCAGCTCGGTCACGTTGGGCAGACTCACCATGAAATGTCCACACCGTATAATCGGGCGTAAAACCACTCTTCTGCAGGTGTTTGCCCATTTCAGCCTCTGTCTTCTTTTCCCAATTGCCGCACCGGAAACAGGGGCACCAGGTTTTCTTTTGGCCATTTGCAAATGCGGCTTGCACAAACCCCTTAGTTTTTGTGAACCATTCAGCGCTCCATTTGTTCTGACCAGTGTGACCGGTATACATCCAAGCACGGTCACTCATCTTGACTTTCAGAGCTACTGGACACACAACAATTATATATGTAATTCACCATGTATATATTCATCAGTTGATCTACTTTGTCAATTTTATTACGTCCATGCAACCTGCACTCTAATAGGTAATGATAGGTCCTAATCCCACCCGTGTATGTGTAGATTGGGTTCATTTTCCCATGCTATGCTCCGGATCCGACGCAAAATTTCGGCAGCACCTCCCCGCTGTTCTCCTGATACATGTCTCTGCAATAAACAGAGAGGATGTGTACCCGGAGAACAACAGGGGAGGCACTGACGAAATATATGCGTCGGATCCGGAGCAAAGCATATGGGAAAACGAACCCAATCTACACATACTCGGGCTGTCCATGGATAGCGTTGGACAATTCGAAAGAATCAAGGTTATAAATATGCAAATGCATGCATATTTATAACTATGACGCTTTTGAACGGGAGACACATATTGGTTACGCATACTGATGATTCAAGACACATATGTAGCTAGCTATCAAGTTTCATCGGAATAGATCAAATAATTAATGGGGGAGGAGGACTTGTCATTTGTGCTCACCCACGAACGAAGGGGCAGAGCTCGTCAAACGCACGGCGAGGTCATCGAACACCAAACCTCGCAGCGATGAAACAACAGCACATTTAAAACTACACGATCAACACAATTATATATGATGTTTTTCATAACAAAATCGAAAAATATATGACCTAACTAATAATTCACAAATATATGACCCCGTCGGCCTATGGAAGGCCAAAGAACACCTTTTCGGGAGGTGTCGGTGGTCGGGGTGTCCTGTCGGTGTCGAGGTGCCGTGTCGGGGTCGGGGTGCTGTTTCGGGGTCGGGGG